>NW_028318240.1:3062500-3320000 GCF_062004578.1 Staurois parvus
GAACGCCCCTCGTGTAACTATATTCTTTTAACCAATATGCTAGTACTAAGCAAAAAAAAAGAAAAGAAAAATCAGCAATGAGTCTACATACAGTTGTGTTCAAAATAATAGCAGTGTGTTGAAAAAAGTGACTAAAGCTCAAAATCCTTCTAATAGCTTTTATTTCCATCCACACAAATGCATTGGGAACACGACACATTCTATTCCAAATCACAACATGAAGAAAAATAGATCAAATTTGTGTTGTTCCTCTAAAACAATTGAACAAAAGTGAATATTAGACGGTTCAAAAAAATAGCAGTGTTTGTATTCTTCTTTACAAACTCAAACATTCACTATATAAACTGAAAAATGTTTGAAGATTTTGCTTTCCTTTGAATGACTTAATGAATATTTGGTTGTAGTCGCACTGTTTCTGAGAACTGCTGTACATCTGTGTTGCATGGAGTCACCCAACTTCTGGCCCCTGTGATCAGGTATTCCAGCCCAGGATGATTGGACCACATTCCACAGTTCTTCTCTATTTCTTGGTTTTGCCTCAGAAACTGCATTTTTGATGTCACCCCAAAAGTTTTCTATTGGATTAAGATCCGGGGATTGGGCTGGCCACTCCATGACGTCAATCTTGTTGGTCTGGAACCAAGAAGTTGCACGTTTACTGGTGTGTTTGGGGTCGTTGTCTTGTTGGAACACCCATTTCAAGGGCATTTCCTCTTCAGCATAAGGCAGCATGACCTCTTCAAGTATTCTGATGTATTCAAACTGATCCATGATCCCTGGTATGTGATAAATAGGCCCAACACCGTAGTATGAGAAACATCCCCATATCATGATGCTTGCACCACCATGCTTCACTGTCTTCACAGTGTACTGTGGCTTGAATTCAGTGTTTGGGGGTCGTCTGACAAACTGTCTCCGCCCACTAGACCCAAAAAGAACAATCTTGCTTTCATCAGTCCACAAAATGTCGCGCCATTTCTCTTTAGGCCAGTCAATGTGCTCTTTGGCAAATTGTAACCTCTTCAGCACGTGTCTTTTCTCCAACAGTGGGACTTTGCGGGGACTTCTTGCAGATAGCTTGGCTTCACATAGGTGTCTGCTAATTGTAACAGTCCTCGCAGGGAACGTCACACCTTCTTTCATCTTCCTGGAGCTGATTGTTGGCTGAGTCCGCGCCATTTTGGCTATTCTTCTATCCATTCAAATGGTAGTTTTTCGCTTTCTTCCACGTCTTTCAGGTTTTGGACGCCATTTTAAAGCATTTGCGATCATTTTAGCTGAGCAGCCGATCATTTTCTGCACTTCTTTATATGTTTTCCCCTCTCCAATCAACTTTTTAATCAAGGTACGCTGTTCTTCTGAACAATGTCTGGAACGACCCATTTTCCTCCGAATTTCAGAGAGAAATGCACTGTAACCGGCATGTACAACATTTGCTGCCTTCCTTCCTTAAATAAGGGCAATAATTGCCACCTGTTTTTCAAAGAATGAATGACCTCACTAATAGAACTCCACACTGCTATTATTTTGAACACGCCCCTTTCAATGAGTGATTCAATTACACAGAATCAGCAGCATGCATGTCATGACTGTTGGGTCTGTTGGATTTCTATTACTCTACTACACCTGCTGGTAAATTATTTGCCATATAGAAATATAATTTCTATCAAAAACAGTGATTGATCCGGTTAGTGATGTCTGAATGCTATTATTTTGAACATAACTGTATTTAATCAGTAATTATAATACTTTCATATACAAAGGACAAAGAAAGAAACAATCTGCATCCTGTTTTCATTGTAGTCTAAAGTGTAAGAAAATTAAACTGATATAATATATGTAATAACAATACAATAATATGTGTAATAAAACAGAAATCAACATAACTGTATTTGCAAACTAATAAAAACTATTATTTATTATTTTTCATATATTACAGATTTCGTTTTTTCCTATTTAAGATGCACTGTCATTGTAAACTTTTCTATTTTTCTATTAAAATGAATTCTCAAATATTTACTGTGTTAGTAAAATTGTTTCAAGGTTCCCCTGCCAAGTGAATCAGATTGCAAAAAGCTTTAGGTTACACATGTGGCTGAAAGATCAACAAGTTCCCAAAATGTCATTGCTTGTTTCACACTTTTTTTTCAAGTCTTTTCAGAACTTGTATCAGATATACGTATAAAGGTTTTCAATGATCTAGATATCGGGGGTGTATTTATAAATGTTTCCACAAAAGATAAAGTAAGCGCTACAAGCAAGCTGCTGTGGCACCAAAAAGGTACCAAAAAACCTTCTGAATCAATAATGTAAAAAGTAGGTGCAGCGCTGAGATCAGAATAACCAAATAAAGTGCAATAAATCCAACAAACGTCAAGAGCAATCATAAACCAGCAGAAATAAATAAATATATCACTGTTCCGAAGTAATCTGTAAAGTGATAATGGTGCTTATAAAGTGACCATAGATAATGACATAAATGACATATAGGAGTCCATAAAGTGACAAAGTGAATGATATAAATCAATGTAATGCCATTCAAGGTGGCTAATAGTGCTTAGTATAGTGACAAAATCCAAAAAGAAAGGTGAAGATCCAATGTAAAGATCTCAGGGTATGATGATCCACTTCCTATCTCCAATCATATGGTGATGTAACAGGTAAAAAAAGAATTGCGCACTCACCAGATGAGGGGAGATCACTGATGGGGGGCACAGTGTCTGATGGGGGTGCTGCTTTTGATTGAGTGCTGCGTTGAAGGAGTGCGAAGCAGTTAAACGCAGCAGTCGAACTAAAGCAGGAGATCTTAAGCAGCAGGAAGACTCAACAACAGCAAGAAACTCTACTGCATGCTGGACAGACTGCAAGCATGCACCCTGGGAAACCTCTCTTACATACCTGAGTCCCACTCCGTGTACCTTTATATAATACGCCCCCTCTTCTCCTTATCATATTACTATCCTCTATTCCCAAATCTCATTTCTTTACCCCTCTGCTCCACCCCAAAACTTGTACATCTCCCCCTCATTGCTATCATCTCCCTACTACTGCTCTCATCACCTCCCCAAAATGCCTCTTCCACTCCTCCTTCTCATTTTCCTCTCCTCCGTTCCCAAAATCCATTCACTATATCCCTCTGCTCCTCCCAAACATTTGTATATTGTGTCCTCACTGCTTCCTTCGCCCCTCTATGGCACCCACCACCTCCTCCTATTACTCCACTCTCCCACTGACCCGAACACCTCCACTAGTAGTTTCTCACGCTCCTGCACATCCCGCTCCCATGCCACCTTTCTCACCCTTCCCCTCCTCCTAACCGAATCCTGGCCCTCCACCACCTCCCTCACCCGTACAACACCCTCCCGCCTCCACATCCCGCCGCAATCCCCGCAACTTAGTATCTGCCCCCCTGCTCCATAAAATCTCCCCCCCCCATTTTCATGTGCACTCCTGAATGCCCGATCGGTGTGCAACAAGCTTGACGCCATCCACGACCTCTTTGTTTCCCGCTCCCTCAACCTCCTGGTGATTACGGAAACCTGGATCCAGCCCACTGACTCTACCTCCCCTGCTGCACTCTCCTACGGAGGTCTCACCTGGACCCACTCACCCAGGCCCAACGGTCGTAAAGGTGGTGGGGTTGGTCTGCTCCTGTCACCGCAGAGCACCTTCCGAGTCCTCCCAAACCCCCCCTCCCTATCCTTCTCCTCCTTCGAGGCCCACTGCGTCCGACTATTCTCCCCAAACCCCCTGAAGATTGCTGTGATATACCGGCCTCCTGAATCCATATCCCGCTTCCTGGATGACTTTTCCTCCTGGCTACCCTTCTTCCTCTCCTCTGAGCTACCCACCATCATCCTTGGGGATTTCAACATCCCTGTCAACCTCGCCAACCCGGACACATCCCATCTCCTCCACTTAACCTCCTCCTTTGCACTTGCACAGTGCATACAATCCACCACCCACTCCAACAGTAATATCCTTGATCTTGTCTTTTCCAACCGCTGCGCTCCCCATAACCTCACTAACACCCCCTTCCCTCTCTCTGACCACAACCTGATTACCTTCTCTATCTCCTCATCCTCCAACGCCTACCCCTCCAAATGTCACACTACTACCAGCCGTAACCTCCGCAACCTTAACCCTGCACCTCTCCACTCTGCAGCTGATCAACTCCATGACAGCATCCTCCCCCTGTCCTGCCCCGACTTGGCTATGAGTGCCTACAACAACGCGCTGTCAACAGCCCTTGACTCACTAGCGCCTTTAACCACATGCAACATCAGACCCCGACTGCTCCAGCCCTGGCAGACTGATCACACCAAAACCCTCAAATGACACAGTCGTGCCCTGGAGCGACTATGGCGCAAAACCAAATGCCAACAAGCCTTCACCCGCTACAAATATGCCTTCCACACCTACACCTCCTCCCTCCACGCAGCCAAACAAGCCTACTTCCTGACCCTCATCAAGGCCCTCTCCTCCAATCCTCGCCGACTCTTCTCCACCTTCAACTCTCTACTCTCGCCACCCCCACCTCCACCCAGCACCTCACTCACTGCCCTTGAGATTGCCAATCACTTCAAAAACAAGATTGACACAATTCGCAAGGACATCGCCGCAACTCACACGCCCCTTTCAACCCGTCCCGTCTCACACAGCTACTCCCTCATCTCCCCTCCCCCTCGACATAACCTGCAGGGACTTCGTCGCTGCTCAAACTCCCTCCAACCCCGTTCCCCCTCACTCAGCTACCCCATCATCACCCCTCTCCGGCGGCCCCACCACTGCTCTGACCTCCACTTCCACCCCACCCTACATTCCTCATACTGAAGCTCCCCCAACACTCCACACCTTTGACCTTACTACCATCGAGGAAGTCTCCAAGATCCTCTCTAATGCCCGCCTCACCACCTGCCCCCTCGACCCTATCCCCTCACAATTCCTACGAACTCCCTCCCCCTCCATCCTACGCTCCCTCACCCACATCTTCAATCTCTCCCTCTCCTCCGGCACTTTCCCCTCCCCTCTGAAACATGCACACATCACCCCCATACTTTATAAGCCATCCCTGGACCCCAATGACCCGAACAACCTCAGACCCATCTCCCTGCTCCCATTTAGATCTAAACTGCTCGAGCGCCTAGTCTACACCTGCCTATGCTCTCACCTCAACGACAACAACCTCCCCGATCCCCTACAGTCCGGCTTCCGTCCCCTACACTCCACCGAAACTGCCTTACTCAAACTCTCCAACGACCTGCTAACTTCCAAAGCTAATGGCCACTATTCAGTGTTCCTACTCCTTGACCTCTCTGCGGCCTTCGACACAGTCGACCTTCCCCTCCTCCTCAAAAAACTACACTCCCTCGGCCTCAGAGATTCTGCTCTCTCCTGGCTCTCATCCTACCTGTCACAATGCTCTTTCAGCGTTACCTATAATGCTACCACCTCCCCCTCACTCCCCCTCTCTGTTGGGGTCCCTCAAGGCTCTTTCCTTGGGCCCCTTCTCTTCTCCATCTACACCTCCTCCCTTGGCCAACTCATACACTCTCACGGCTTCAACTACCACATATATGCCGACGACACACAAATCTATCTCTCAACCCCCCACCTCACCACCTCAGTCTCCACCCGAATCACACACCTACTGAGCGACATATCAGACTGGATGTCGCTCCACTTCCTTAAACTGAACCTCTCCAAAACCGAGTTTCTTGTCTTCCCCCCAGCCCGGACACCACCCCCCATTGACTTCTCCATCACATCCAACAACGCCACCATCAAACCCGCCCTGCAGGCCAGAGTACTTGGTGTCATTCTGGACTCCAACCTATCCTTCCAGCCCCAAGTCCAATCTTTAACAAACTCGTGCAGACTCCACCTCCGCAACATCGCCTAAATCCGCACGCTCCTAACCCCAGAAACCACTAAACAGCTCATCCACTCCCTCATCATATCACGACTCGACTACTGCAACTCCCTCCTCACTGGCCTGCCTCGCCACTGGCTATCCCCGCTTCAGTCGATCCTGAATATGGTTGCCAGACTCATTCACCTTTCCAACCGCTCCGTTTCCGCCACCCCCCTCTGCCAATCCCTCCACTGGCTTCCGATTGCGCAACGGATCAAATTCAAAATCCTAACACTGACGTACAAAGCTGTCCACCATACTGCCCCGAACTACATCACTGACCTAATATCCAAGTACCGCCCAGCACGCACACTCCGCTCCTCACAAGACCTCCTTCTCTCTAGTTCCCTGGTCTCCTCCTCCCATGCCCTCCTCCAGAACTTCTCCAGGGTGTTTCCCATCCTCTGGAACTCCCTGTCCCAACCCATCAGATTATCACCTACTCTCCTCTCCTTTAGGCGCACCCTGAAAACCCATCTCTTCAGGGAAGCCTACCCCACCCCCTGCAAACTTGCTGACCTCCTCCACTCTTCCTACCACTCCATCCCCCACAGCTATCTCCTCCTGTGCCACCATCCCCTCCCTCCTAGATTGTAAGCTCAAAAGAGCAGGGCCCTCGATCCCCTCATGTTTGCATTGTATTGGTATTGTTCTGTCACATGTTCTGTCCCCCTCTGTAATGTACAGCGCTGAACGAACTATTGGCGCTTTATAAATACTGTATAATAATAATAATAATAATGTATAAATTATTGCCTCTTGTGGCTCAATGGAGGAGGGGCAAATGCTATGCAATGCAAAATTGGTTGTTTTTTTTTTTGCTAGCAAACCTGCAAAGTGTTTGGCAAAACGTCTGTGATCTACAAACTTGGCAAATCCTGGAAGTTCTCTTTGAACCCATGGTAGTCGCAAACCCAAAACTTATTCCTACCTGTTATGAATATAGTACTGATGTTACACCAGCTTTGTTAGGTTTTGTGTTTACACCCTGGGTTAGTTAGGCTTAAGCAGAACAAAATGATCACTGCTGGGGGTATTGCTGCCAGCAGAGATCACATGAAAAAAAATCTGTCATGCTGGTTTTACTGATGTCAAGCAATGTATGGACTTCAGTACAACCGGCCTGTCCATACACGAATCAAATATTGGCCTGCTGAACCAGCTGAGATTCAATCCATCCATTGTCGGCTTTAGGCTTAGGGTTCACACCCATTGCTGTACTTTTAGTGTTTATTTGCTGTTATTTGGAAAAAAATATATATTTTAAGCTAATTCTAAAGGCCAAGAATCCTTTACAAAATTATTTACAAGACTCTTTAAAAATGTATCACTTTATATTGTATGGCCTGGTGATGAGCTATAGAAAAGCTGTTACTATTAAATCTATAGCTGTCAGGGATCGGTGTCCCTGCCACGATACGCCGGGGCGGCACATGCGCAGGACACCGATGCGCTCTAATCAGCAGGCAGTGGGACCAGGGGGATCGCGATGGCCGCGCATGCGCACTTGCGATCGCGGACACGCACCTGGCACCAATGACAGCACAGGGCGGGCTATTTAAACGGGAATAGAGGTATGTCAGATTGCCGTTTGGTCTTTTGTGCTCTGTTCCTGATACCTGATCCTGTGTTACTCTGTTGCCGACCTCTGCTTGTACCTGACCCTGCTGATTGTATCCTGCTTAACCCTTGGCTTGCCTGACCATCCTTTCTGCCTGACCCCTTGTACCGCGCTGTCTGCTAGTTACTGAACCCGGCTTGTGACCTCGACCATTCTCTGCCTTCTCCTCCGGTACCTCGCTGCCCACACGTTGCTGACCTGGCCCGCCTGACTACGCTTCCAGCCACCCAGACAATCCCGCAGGGATCGTCCCTGGTTAACAGGTCTGCCAGCCTCTTCACAGCAGACTCCTTACCCCGCACTCCTCTGACGGTGCTCTCTACCATTGTCGGATGTACTCAGGGGTCACGACCTGGTCTCAGTCTGCTCCAAGTCCATCCCCACCATCGGGGGCCCTGGTGAATAACCAGATTGGGACCTAGACCCCGCGCCCTGAGGAAATCCGTGCTGTGGACCGATAGAAATGCTGCCAGGCGGATCGTGACAATAGCATAGAATGTAATTTCTGTTCAAGTTTGACAATGCCCACTTATTGTACTGTAATCTAATCAGGAAAACTAGCTAATTTTTGATATTGGTACAAGCACAATTAAATGAATCATGTAAATTTTACATTTTAATTACTTTATTATTAGGGATGAAAAAATCTGTCTGGGTTTGATTCATGAGCAATTTTGCTAATTTAAATTGAAGTTCAAAGTTTGCAAACCACATTGAGTTCTATGGGGGGCAAATCTTGCTTATCAATTCTGGACATTTGTAGGGCTAGAAGGAAGTTACCATCAAGCAAAAGGCATGGGAAGTCATACACTGCTTTTAATAAATAAATAAATAAATAAATAAATAAATAACAAATACATAAATAAATCAATACTATCTCTATACAGAACTGTCAGCTCTCCCTAAGAACTTTAACACACATTGACTAAATGCTGTAAATTTATAATTAGCAACAAAGGTCTACACACCGTTAGTATTTACATCATTTAGTAACCAATAATTAGAATAATTTTTAGGGTGCTTAACCATTTTACTCCCCAGTAACCCAAATGTGCAGCAGCAAAGACCTGGACTTTAATATCCACACAGCCAGGGGCGGACTGACAACTCATGGGGCCCCCGGGCAATAGGGGATCATGGGGCCCCTGTGTCCTTGCCCAAACTCAAAAAAGCCAATGAAAAGGTACCAGGGGCATCTTATGGGGCCCCCTACTGACCCCGGGCCCTCAGGCAGTGCCAGAGTTTCCAAATGGTCAGTTCGCCCCTGCACACAGCATACCTATGCACTACTGGGTGGCAATGTTTATGCTCCCTGCACGCTCCCAGCACAAATCCCAAGCTGTCAGTCCGGAGAAAACAATGTTAGCCGACGGGACCAGTTTTCTTTCATGTTACCACTGTGATGGCAAATCACAGTAGTCACATGATCGCTGATCCTTCCAGCCCCCCTGAACATTAAGAATTTTTAACTGGGATGCCAGGTCAGGCGGGAAGAGGTTAACCTCCCCTTCCACAGGGTATCAATCTGTTAGTACAATCATTTTAAATATATTGAGTAAGCACACCACATATATAAAATGCTTTAGCAATAAAGTTTTATTACATAATACATACAATTATACAATTGGTACAAATCTACAAGTATGTCATATCACAACAATCATAATATAGCATAGGTATTCACTCCACTGGTAAATCCAACCGAAAAAAAAAATACATGCATGTACTGTATACAGGTAGGATGAGCACCACCTAAACCAAATGGCAGCTGATGTTCAAAATTCATACAGAAATGCAGTACTCGGAAAATAATAATGAAAATGATAGCTGATCCAGACCCTCGTGAAAAGAGAGAGGAAGAGGAAAAATCCAAAGTTTTGGAGGTCTAAGAACCTCCTTTCTCAAGAACCTCCTACCTGCCTTTTATAGAAAAGGAGCTGACATCCATTGCTTTGAATCAGTAGCTCTTGTGACCCATCTGACGTGGGGCAAATGCTTTACACTGCAAAACAGGTTGTTTTCTGTTTCTGCCAGAAAATCTGGCAAAGTGTTTGACAAAAAAGGTATAATCCACAAACTTGGCAATTCCTGGGGGTTCACCGTGAACCCATGGTAGTGACAAACCTCATTCCTGCTTGTTAGGAATATAGTACCCATGTTACAATGACTGTTTTTTTATTGTTCATGCCCTTGCTTTGTTAGGGTATATGTTTGCACCCATTATTGTACCTTTGAGGTCTATTTGCTGGTAATTGGTAAAAATATATTATCAGATAATGATCAAAACTAAGAATAACCAAGACCTTTTTTGTGTGCTTGTTTATTGTATGGTCTCATGATGAGCTATGCTAAAGTTGGTTGCCATAAAATATAATGTAATCTGGCAAATGAAGGTGCGGCTATGCAAGATATATCATAGAAAAGCTGTGGCATTTTATAAACATCTATAATGACTCGTCTGTAAAATGCCTAGGACATTCTCTGTAAACTATATCTAAAAATATTTTTACATGGGCAGCACCGTGGCTGAGTGGTTAGCACTTCTACCTAGCAACACTAGGGTTCTCAGTTTGAATCCCAAGCACGGCACCACCTGCCTGGAGTTTGCATGTTCTCCCTGTGCCTGAGTGGGTTTACTCCGGTTTCCTCCCACTTTCCAAAAACATGCTTGTAGGTTAATTGGCTCCTGTCTAAATTGGCCCTAGTATGTGTATGTATGAATGTGAGTTAGGGATCTTACTGTCAGGAGTGGACTTGCCAATAATAGTGGGACTCACCTGCCTTGTGGGCTGCAGTATCAGGGCTGGCCAGCGGGTGCTCTCAGCAATCAGAGACTCACCCCTGCAGTCAGCCAAACACCTGAAGCTGATTGCAGGGGTTGTATTTAAAGAATGGCCAGACTCACAGTCAGGACCTTGGTGTGTGTTTTTCCATGGGCCCCTATATCTTGTATCCTGTGTTCCTGTGTCTGCCTGACTTGTTGCCGACCCTGCCTGATCCTGACCTCTGCTGACTTCTCCTGTTTGATCCCTGGCTTGTGACCCTGACCATTCTCTGCCTGACCCTCTGCACTGCGCTGCCCATGAGTTACTGAACCCAGCTTGTGACCCCGATCACTCTCCCGCCTGTTCCTGGTACTCCGTTTGCCCGTTTGCTACTGACCCGGCCTGCTTGACGACTCTTGCATTGTATGTATTGTTATCTGTAGGTGGTTTGGTTTGTTTGCACTGTGTTTATGTTTAGTTTTGCACTGCGTTTTGTATTGTTAGTCTTAATAAATTATATTGTTTATACCATATCTGAAGCCTGTGTTTCCCTGTGTCAGTCCACACACCTCTGGTCATACCCGGAGCCCTGACACTTACATTGTATGCTCCTTGAGGTTTAGGGACTGATGTGAATGTACAATATATTTAAAACGTTGCATAAAATGATGGTGCTATGTAAATACCTGGAATAAATAATAATAAATAAACACATTAGGCCTTTTCTGAAAATACTGCCTGTAGAGTGGAACATGATTGCCATTGCAGCAATTACCCCATTTACAGTCTACACAAGGATAAACAAAGTGATTGTCGAAAAAGTTGATTTTGCTGTTAAATTGCTGACTTGGACAAAGCGGAAACTCTAGGACTGGCTTTACAACCTAAAAGGCAACTATTGATCCACTTCCAAGTTGGACCCCTACGGCAGATCCTCACCATGGAAAAAATCAGCAAAGGCTTTTATTTCACTCTTCTAGGGAAATGCTGGTAGTCTCCCTCCGCAGATATTTTCTACAGGTTCAGAGGGCACTGCAGCTATCTTTATTCATCACAGAGTGCTTTGAGTTCTGTATATTAGAGGTGTCATTCACACACACACACACAGATGAAATGGTAGCCAGTACTCACTTAAACTGTATCTTAACCCAAGAACAAAAGTATAATACAGTCAGGTCCATAAATATTGGGACATCGACACAATTCTAACATCTTTGGCTCTATACACCACCACAATGGATTTGAAATGAAATGAACAAGATGTGCTTTACCTGCAGACTGTCAGCTTTAATTTGAGGGTATTTACATCCAAATCAGGTGAACAGTGTAGGAATTACAACAGTTTGCATATGTGCCTCCCACTTATTAAGGGACCAAAAGTAATGGGACAATTGGCTTCTCAACTGTTCCATGGCCAGGTGTGTGTTATTCCCTCATCATCCCAATTACAATGAGCAGATAAAAGGTCCAGAGTTCATTTCAAGTGTGCTATTTGCATTTGGAATCTGTTGCTGTACCTGACTGTATATTGACACTTATCAGTCCTTAGATGTGATGGTTTCATTAATTTTTTTCAGGCTTTTTTCTCCATCATTTTGACATAGTGATTCTGCCAGTAATAGCATTTCTGTCAACCTGCAGAAACACCCTCTTACTGTACTATATTAACATAAGATTAGCATTGACATCCTATTGCGGAACATGTGTTATGACTGCAGAACACCTCCTTCTTATCTTCTCTATAGCATAGGTGGAGGCAGGGGCGGACTGACCATTTGGAAACTCGGGCACTGCCCGAGGGCCCAGGGTCAGTAGGGGGCCCCATGAGATGCCCCTGGTACCTTTCATAGGCTTTTTTGGGTGTGGCTTGAGTGTGTGTGAGAACACAGGGGCCCCATGATCCCCTATTGCCCGGGGGGCCCCATGAGTTAACAGTCCGCCCCTGGGTGGAGGTGTTCTGTACTCCACAGAGTTGAAATAGGCAAGGCTGGTAGCACAACTTTGTATAAGACTGCAGAGTACACAGGCCATATTATAGAGCTCCATTTCTGTCAGGATCAACAAGTATTTTGTGTACCTTTCAAACACAAAATAAAATACCTTCAAAGGGATATTAAAAGACCAAAGGGAGCAAATAGGAGGAGTTCATTGTCAAGACGTGAAGGAACCATGCTGTGGTTAATCCTGGAAGCTTTTATATCATAACTTTTATATCATAACTGGTAGGAGGAACCACAGCATGTAGCAGGGGAGCAGGTATTCAACACACCCAGACATTTTGGATATCTACAGTGACTGGTGGATCTACTACACCAGTGTTTCTCGAATTCTTTTCAGTGAACCTCCTCGGCGGTATGATTCTTTCCGATTTTTTGTGCTGAAAGCGGTACCATTTTTTTGCATGGAAATATGTAGTTTTTTATTGTAGGCTGTAATTTTTAGGAATAACTCACTGAAATCTGTCCGAACAAGAGTCTAGTAAACATCCCGGGTATAAAACTTGAAACACAAAATCATAAATTATAATTTAATAAATAATCATAAAAAATAATAATATAATAATAAATTTAATTCAATAATATAATCAAACCAAAAACACTGAAATTTTAAATACAGAGGCAAATTCGCACATCGCTGAGCAAAGTCGCAAAATCGTTTTCGGTGTCTGATGAGGAATTTCCCCACAAATCATTATCACTCAATTCTGCAAGTGGTTCTGATTTATTATCGCTGTTCTCTAGCCGGTCTAAAACCGCTTTTGACATAAAGGGACGCTTTTTGGACGCCATGGACTTTTCTAAGTTTCCAGGCAGAAAGAAGAGTAAAAATGCAGGCAGGGCGAAGGACAAAGCACTCGGGACAAAATTTATGTGAAATGCATTGAAACAGCAATGACAGCAAAAATGAAATTTTTTTTAAATTTGAAATTTCTGGCGCCCGTACGTCCCGATGTCACAGGGACCGGAACACGGAAGCCGGATGCCGGAATCGGCCAGAAGAGATGGCCGGGGACGCTGCAGGGGACACATCGCGGGAGCGAAGGACAAGGTAAGTGCTGCAGGGACCCCCTGAGCAACGCCGCATGGTAAGCCTGAGTGTAGTTCGGGGTTACCGCTCTTGGTACTCAAATTTTACCCCGAGCTACACTCGGGAAAACCGCTAAGGAGGTTAAGGCACCATTTAAAGTTATGAACAATATTGAGACATCCTTGAAATATATGGACAGTCTCAAGGCACCCCATTCTACTGTAAAAAGTAAAAAACTATTTTAATAACTTTACCTAATGCAGCAACACCCACACATGTAGGACAACCAATCTTAGAGGGGATTTTGTTCTTCCAAAGCAAATTCTGCACACTGATGTTGAATAGTATTCCAATGTTTCTCTTCTCCCTCAGTTTCTCTCTATCAATCAGCTAATTTAACTCTATTACTGTCACGTACCTGATGGGAGACTGAAATGACGAGGTCGGCCTCACTTTTGTCACTAGCCCTGACCCCGCTGGAGTATGAACAGAGGGAGTCTAGGGACCAGGGGGACAAGAGCGCCAGTAGATGTTGTTTGCAGCTCTTGCAGATGATGACCTTGGAAGACCGATGATCTTCTGATTCAGGCACAGTAATAACCAGCAGAGCGGGTTTTGTAGATCGCTAGGCGTGCACCAGAGCAAGGCAGGAAGTGAGAGGAAGAGACAGGAGCCGTGTCATAGGAATAGCCAGGGTCATCAACAGGCAGATGGCACAGTACAGAATCAGAAGCAAAGCCAAGGTCAGGAGCAGAGCCAAAGTCAGGAACCAGTATCAATCAGGAGAGGAATCAGAGTCAGGTCAGCAACAAAGGAATCATACAGGAACAAGCAGGACACGGGGGAGCTGAAGACCAGTCAGCACCTAACATGGGCAGAGGCACTCCTTAAATAGCCCGTCTGGTGCTAATCTTCGCCGTGCGTGTGCGCGATCGCGCATTTCCATGCACATGCGCACAACCGACCACTCTTCTCCGGCCGTTTCTATGCGCATGCGCATTTCTAATCGCAATTCATCTCCCCGGAAATCCCTTACAATTATTGATAGAGAAGGGAGGGTCAAACAAGGATGCCATGCAGGCGACCAACATCCTCCATATCAACTGATGATGTCATTGTTGTTAAGACGTCGGTGGCTAGAAGGTTGTAAGGGTGCACAATGAAAATCTATGGCTTTGTGTAACTAAAAGGCAGGCTTGATCCACCTGCTGGCTTGTATACAATTTCTGGCCAATGTTTAGGCATTTTGCCAAGGCACCCCTGAAAAAAAACTTGGGCCTGGGCACTCTGGTTGAAAAAAGCTGTACTACACCATTTATTTCTAAGACATGGGCCACCAGAAAGTTAAGTATGCAGCATCACTTTTTCCAGGGTGGTAGTACTTTAATTTGGTTTATAGGAAAAGAGTTACTTATATTCTGTCTTGGCAACTTACCCCAATGCATATTACCAAAAAAAGTGATATCACTCTGTCCAGAGTACCAGAGAGCACACAGAGACAGATTGCACGGAACAACGTGCTTTTATTGGGGAGGTTTTTGGGGCAAAGACAACAGTTCCTTTAGTCCATAGGTCCACACCAGACACAGCAACACAGTACAGTTCTCCGGGAAGGCAATATGGAACAACAGGGGTATTGTAATCCACAGGGTTAATCCACACAGGAGGCTCCAGGCAGGGATGGGTTAAGTCCAGGCAGGTTCACAGAGAACAAGGGGTTAAGTCCAGGCAGGGGATAGATCCAGGCAGATTCACAGGGACAGCAGAAGATTCCTCCACAGTGCAGGGATTCCAGGCAGCACAGACAGTCCAGGAGATGAGGAGGAGGACGGGGGATTGTGGGATGAGGGAAGCTGGCACTCAGCACAGCCTTCCCTCACACACGCAGCCAGGAGAACACACGGGGGGGGGGGGGGGGGTTTCCTTGCTCTCTCTTAAGTATAGAGCTCTGTGCCTTGTTGGTAACCGGATACTTCCTGTCGGGTTACCATGGCAACGGGCCCTGTCTCCCAGGTCTCCAGACCTGCCCAGGGAGCTCAGGAATTTGTGCATGAGGGGGAAGGGAGGAGGGGCCTGCTTATGGATTCCTTCAGCAGGAGGTCAGACTGCAATCCGGGGGGGGGGGGGGTGAGGGGCTGCTGAGGGCTGCCTGTGTCAGGGACATGGAGGACTAGAAGTCCCAGCATGGATGGGACAGAAGAGTGAGGGGCTGCTGAGGAGGGGTAGGTGGCAGCCAGAAAACCTGGAGGATGGAGAAGGAAGGACCAGCTCCGTGACACGCTCAATTTTGCTCAAATTATTTTTGTTAATGCAAAAATGAATAAATAAATAAATACATCAGATAGCAAAATGAAAGTAAAATAATGTTAATTGACAATACATAAATAATGATCAAATACACACACAGAAAATCCAGAACTATAAAGAAACAAAGAATACCAAGTTAAATGAACTAAACTACCATAAATAGTTTATAGATTCACCCTCGCTGATACAGAAAGAGATGGGAAATCCAAACATTTGAGTTAAACACAAAAACACAGATATTTGCTTTGGAGAGATCTCCTCCTATTTCCTGCTGCGTGCTGTGTCGCTGGAACAGGAATTGAAGGGAAACTTCACAATTGCACAAAAAAAAAAGAAAAAAGAAAGAAAAACAGGGGTTTTCACCCTTCTCTACTCTATCCAAAGCTCAAAAGAATTAAAAATTCATGAATCATGTCTAATTTGCTCAAAGTGTATTTTCCAGATTAGCTTGAGTGTCGTCACACATGTGCCTATTGGATGATAAAATTCCATATAAATTTAGTTTCTATACCAACAAGATATCAACATACACAAAAAAATCTACTGTATATGTTGCAATGAAATGTTGACATTATCCGTGCAACACAAGCAATCTACTTCCCATTCTGTTATCTCACCTGTTGTAAAAAAATACTGATGGTCTCATTATCAACCGTACCTTCCACAATAAAAAAGAATGTTTACATTTGAAAAAGGAACAAATATTTTTCACTAAAAAAGTGGAAGACCTCTTTATTGGTGGAGATTGTGTAGTTCCCGAACCTTTCACAAGCCCATGGACTGGCAGTTGCTACATATTAGGCTTATCTCAAGCCTTGGCAATCCATTTCAGTTAAATATCTGAAAAGGGATTTGTTTAGCCTGATCTTGTGAATGTAACTGCCAATTGAGAGATACAGCTGACATACTGTAGGTCCTCCAACGAAAGGAAAATAATTCCTACAAATAGAAAAGACATTTACTATTACACAGTGCAATGCTACCTGGTTAAATATTTTATAATATAATATTTTATATTTAAATGTAAATGTCAATGATGCAGCCCTCCTATCATTCAAATACCTATAATATACATACCATCAAAATCGAAAAAATACATAACCTCTTGGTTATATGATAGTGGCCCTGAGCCCCTGCCACTGTGAAAATGGTTGTAGAAAGGACACAGGGTTCACAAGTATGATGAGTACTGGACTCCTCAGTATTAATTATGAGCAGAGAAAACTGTTTGTGAAGCTCTCTGGATTTTGATATTTTTCAGATTGGGCTCCTTAGTTTGGAGATTTGCAGTGCTTTGGAAGGGAAGAAATTCCAACGCAGTGTCCAGATCTCACTGGAGACCTGGAGGTTGTATGAGAGTGTAAGTGTGCATAGTTACATAGTTACATAGTTAGTCTGGCTGAAAAAAGACAAAAGTCCATCCAGTTTACCATGGAAAAAAAGATATAATCCTACACCCATAGTTGATCCAGAGGAAGGCAAAAAAAAAAACCCCAGCAAAGCATGATCAAATTTGCTCCTGCTGGGAGTGTGCACACTTGGGATAAGTGAGGATCTGACCATAGTCTCCAAAGACATGCTGGTAGGTTAATTGGCTCCTGTCTAAATTGTCCCTAGTATGTGTATGTATGATGTGAGTTAGGGACCTTAGATTGTACGCCCCTTGAGGGTTAGGGACTGATGTGAATGTACAATATATATGTAAAGTGCTGCATAAATTGACGGCGCTATGTAAGTACCTGAAATAAATAAATAAATAGTCTGGGGCTCCCTTCAAGAGACAGGTGTATACTCCATCCAGGAACAGGCATATTCCTGTTGAGGGACAGGTGTGGACTCCCATTGGCAGAGGTGCTCAACTTGAGAGACAGACATGCTGTAACAAAGATTCCTTACCTACAGGAATGAGAGGGTGGAGGCAGCTCAGCTAGTCCAGGAGACTGTTGAACCTGGAGAAACTTGGTGAATCCAGGGGACCTCAGTAATCTGGAGCTCTTGGAGGAGTGAGAGAGTGCCAGGAGATCCCCTATTGAGAGACCAGGCAGTGGGCCCCATGCAACAGGGTACTGTAACTACATGCTGAGTGAACAGAGAAAATAGCATTGGGGCTGCTGAAGAGGGAGCCAGGTGGCTTGGCATTATTTTGTGTTACTTATTTTGAGGGTGGAAACCCATGCATGGGCACGTTTCCTATTGAACCATAACTTTCGAGTTTAATAAAAGTGGGCCAACAAGCTCTAAAACAAAGTTCAGACTGGCAGGATCTCACAAAAATTGCTACTACCACTGAGCTAAGAGCAAGAGCAAGAGCACAATTATACAACACCATGTTTGCAAACATTTCCATAAAATTGTGCAAAATTGTGAAAAAATAAAAAAATCTATCCACTTCTGTGTCAGTATGGGATCCTCACACATTTAACAGATATATTAACAATATGCAAGAAACCTCACCCTTTGTCATTTGATTGATGTTCTCTTTTATTTAGTCACTACTAGAGAGATGGCTTGTGCCAGTCCTCCAATTATCTCTGTTATCTTGAAGCAGCTTATGGCTACGCCTTGTAACGCCTGATGGATATTGCTGATGTGTCTGTTCATTTGCTGTTGTGCCAAGCAATAAATAAATTTTTATATTTTGTTTACAAGTAAAAGTCAACATTTTTTGCTAGAAAGTTACTTAGAACCCCCAAATATTATACACTGCTTAAAAAAGTTAAAGGAACACTTTGAAAACACATCAGATCTCAATGGGGAGAAATGTCATGCTGGATATCTATACTGATATAGACTGGGTTACGTGTTAGGAACATAAGGATGCTCCATTGTTTGATGGAAATCAAAATTATCAACCTACAGAGGACTAGTCCATTTTGCTGAAATCTCATTGCAGCAACTCAAAGTAGTACTCAGTAGTTTGTATGGCCCCCACGTGTTTGTATGCATGTCTGACAACGTCGGGGGAGGCTTCTAATGAGAAAACGGATGGTGTCCTGGGGTATTTCCTCCCAGATCTGGACCAGGGCATCACTGAGCTCCTGGACAGTCTGAGGTGCAACCTGGTGGCATCAGTTGGACCAAAACATGATATTCCAGAGGTGTTCTATTGGATTTAGGTCAAGTGAGCATAGGGCCATTCAATGGTATCAATTCCTTCATCCTCTAGGAACTGCCTGCATACTCTTGCCACATGAGGCCAGGCATTGTCGTGCACCAGGAGGAACCCAGGACACACTGCACCAGCGTAGGGTCTTACAATGGGTCCAAGGATTTCATCCTAATACCTAATGGCAGTCAGGGTGCCATTATCTAGCCTGTAGATGTCTCTGCATGCCTCCATGGATATGCCTCCCCAGACCATCACTGACTCATCAATGGGTCCAAGGATTTCATCCTGATACCTAATGGCAGTCAGGGTGCCATTGTCTACTCTGTAGAGGTTTGTGCTTCCCTCCATGAATATGCCTCCCCAGACCATCACTGACCCACCACCAAAATGATCATGCTGAACAATGTTACAGGCAGCAGAATGTTCTCCACGGCTTCTCAAGACCCTTTCACATCTGTCACATGTGCTCAGGGTGAACCTGCTCTCATCTGTGAAAAGCATTCAATTCAATATATATGCTATTCAATATTTCTGCATCTTGTAGTGCAGAAATAGTCCAACCAGGGGCGGACTGACCGTTCGGAAACTCGGGCACTGCCGGAGGGCCCAGGGTCAGTAAGGGGCCCCATGAGATGCCCCTGGTACCTTTCATAGGCTTTTTTGGGTGTTGTTTGAGTATGAGGACACAGGGCCCCATGATCCTCTATTGCCTGGGGGCCCCATGAGTTGTCAGTCCGCCCCTGAGTCTAACATTCTACTACACCATCTTGTCATGGAATATAGCTGATTACCAAATGTGGCAAGGTAACAGTAGCGAAAGTTAGGTCATAAAATGTAGTGAGTAAAATGTAGATAGTGAGAAAAATGTAGAATAAGTTGTAATCTCCAATTATCAGTTTGCTATTAGGAAATGCCACTAATATAGAGTTCCGAGACAATAATTTAAAAGATATCTTGTGTTGTAATTTTATTGCTTAGCAGTGTGATTTCTGTGCTATTATTACTACTGAAAATATTTTCTACCAATGAAGGAAGAACAAATTGCCAGTGTCACGGGATATTTATCAAGCGTTGACTGTTACATTTGCTGACAGTGGTCAATTCATCAATAGGAGTGTGTGTTTACTCTAACTTATGCCCTTATTTTGTTTTACAGATACAGCAAATATTACAAAGAACATCTGATGGAATCTTAGGGGTCTTATTATAAAGGTTTCCACACAACTTTCTCCCATTATTGTAATTTGATTTCATTGGAAAAGGAGGAGAATCTTTGGGGAAATTCAACAAATGTATACAAACATGGACCTTTTTTGGTACCAATACAGTACACCACAGTATCAACATGGTGGGGCCATTAACTAGCTCTTAAGCAGACTTCAGTTGGGTATTTACTCTTAGATTGTTATGGATTTAGCTATGATTGTGCCCAGGACTGTCAATTAACTATTATTTATATATACATTCACACTCGCTTTATTAGGTACACCTGTTCAATTGCTTGGTAACACAAATTGCTAATCAGGCAATCACATGGCAGCAAGTCAATGTATTTAGGCATCTAGACATGGTGAAGACAACTTGCTGAAATTCAAACTGAGCATCAGTATGGGGCACAAAGTGACTTTGAACATGGCATGGCTATTGGTGCCAGATGGGCTGGTCTGAGTATTTCAAAAACTGCTGATCTGCTGGGATTTTCATGCACAACCATCTCTTGGGTATGGCCCAAAAAAGAGAAAATATCTAGTGAGCGGCAGTTGTGTGGAGGAAAATGCCTTGTTGATGTCAGAGGTCAGAGGAGAATGGGCAGACTGGTTGCTGCACCATTCAGATGGTAGGGTCAGAATTTGTTGTATGGATCCATCCTGCCTTGTATCAATGGTTCAGGCTGGTGGTGTAATGGTGTGGTGGATCCATCCTACCTTGTATCAATGGTTCAGACTGGTGGTGGGGGTGTCATTGTTTGATGGATCCATCCTGCCTTGTATTAATGGTTCAGGCTGGTGGTGGTGGTGTCATGGTTTGGTGGATCTATCCTGCCTTGTATCAATGTTTCAGGCTGGTGGTGGGGTTGTCATGGTTTGGTGGATCCATCCTGCCTTGTATCAATGGTTCAGGCTGGTGGTGGTGGTGGTGTCATGGTGTGATGGAACCATCCTGCCTTGTATCAATGGTTCAGGCTGGTGGTGGTGGTGTCATGGTGTGATGGAGCCATCCTGCCTTGTATCAATGGTTCAGGCTGGTGGTGGTGGTGGCATGGTGTGATGGAGCCATCCTGCCTTGTATCAATGGTTCAGGCTGGTGGTGGTGGTACCATGGTGTGGTGGATCCATCCTGCCTTGTATCAATGGCTCAGGCTGGTGGTGGTGGTGTCATGGTGTGGTGGATCCATCCTGCCTTGTATCAATGGTTCAGGCTGGTGGTGGTGTAATGGTGTGAGGGATATTTTCTTGGCACTACCAAGGTGTACCTAATAAAATGGCGAGTGGATAAATTCTATTGTTGCAAGTTTGCTACTATCAAACTGTGGCAAGAAATCTATGAAGTTTCAGATATTGCTGTAGATTAAGTAGCCAGGACCCTGTATTTGCTCTAAAATCTCCATGGAAAAGATGTGACTTGGTTTCAGGACCAAGACATCGAATGAACCGTTTAGTCTATTATCGTTGCATTCATTGCATTCATGGTTGATTTTTGAAATGCCTATATCCTACAGATCTCTGATGATTGGATGCCATTCTGATAACCCCTGAGGTGGTTGGCCCTGGATGGTTGGGTGTACACTCTATTGGCAGACATCAGTAGTTTTTAATGTGGCTTGCTTTATCCTGATATTATATTAAAAACTTTACGTGGCATGCATTTATTTGTGATGTTACGGTTTCAAAAATGTGAACACCTTTGTAATTTTTTTTGTTCTAGATATATACCTCGTCAGTCTCCTGAGGAAGTGGCAAGATATGCCTACAAAATGTATTGAGATACTCCTTGCCTCCTTGTATTTGAAAACATATGATATCTTATATACTGCAGGAGGGGACAATTTGCCCAGTTGGGTAAGCAAATCATCCAGTAACATACACACTTGTCTATAAAAGCCTATTGACAGAATTATCTATAGATCTACATTTCTGTAGAACAAATAATAGAGCACAGGTCCTATGTATAAAAGGAACAAAGCAATATCGGCAGTGTATGAGTACCTGTATTTTATCATACACGGGTGGGCAAAATACTGTGAACACCAATAATATAGAGCTTAGGTTTATTTGTGTAGGCTACACTGAAAAAAAGAAAACAGATGTTTTGATTATCCTTTGTTAATCTTTTCTTTGTCTATTCTCTTTAGGTTGTATGTTAGGGTATGAGACATTGGGGTTGATTTACTGGAAAGTGCAAAATCTGGTGCAGTGCATGGTAGCCAGTCAGCTTCTAACTTCAGTTGTTTAACCGCATGCCGCCCAGCCACTGTACATATACGGCGGCACTCACAGGCAAAACCACGTTTTAAGACGTGTGTTTTGTAAACAAATAGGGGGCGCGCGCGAGGCGCGCCGCCGCCCTATTTGTCCCGTGGTTCACCGCCGCAGATGTCAGTCGCCGGGTCACAGCCGCTCGTTAGCGGCTATGTTCCGGCGATCGGCGGCAAACAGTGACAGAGAGCACAGCTGCAGTAGCCGTGCTGTCTGTCACTTCCCTGTCAGCTCGAGGATGATCTGATCGAGAAAGAAGAGTTTCTCTTTCTCGATCAGCCTTGTCCTGCCCAGTACACACCCTCGCCCCCTAGTAAAACACTCCCCTCACTCCTATAACCCTTCCCTGCAAAATAAAGTTAACCCCTTCCTCCCCAGTGCCATTAGTACAGTGTCAGGTTTTTTTTTTTGCACTGATCACTGTATTAGTGTTTTTGGGGATGTCAGTGACCCCAAGTCAGTACCCCCCAATGTCAGAATGTCCGCCGCAGTTCCGCCATAAGTCGCTGGTCGCTGCCATAAGTCCCTGATCGCCGCCATAATTCGCTGATCGCCGCCATTATTAGTATGAAAAAAAACCTAAAAATCCCAGTATCTTTCCCGCCATTTGTAAATGCTATAACTTTCACGTAAACCAATTAATTTACACGTATTGGGTTTTTTTTTAGCAAAGACATGTCGCAGAATGCATTTTGGCAGAAATTTATGACTAAATTAGATTTTTGCATTTTTTTTTAGCAAAAAGTCCAAAATATTGTTTTTTTTCCCTAAAAATTGTCAGCCTTTTTTTTATAGCGCAAAAAATAAAAACCACACAGGTGATCAAATACCACCAAAAGAAAGCTCAATTTGTGGGGAAAAAAAGATGTAAATTTCATTTATGTACCGTATTGCATGACCGCGCAATTGTCCGTTAAACTAGCACAGCGCTGTATAGCAGAAAAATGGCGTAAGTTGCAGTATTTATACCATAGTTTGTAAACGCTATAACTTCCACACAAAGCAATCAATATACACTCATTGGGATTTTTTTTACCAAAAACATGGAGCAGAATACATTTTGGCCTAAATTTATAACCAACTTTGAGTTTACTATATATTTTTTATAGCTGAAAGTAAAAAATATTGTTTTTCTTCAAAATTTTTGGCCTTTTTATGTTTATAGCGTGAAAAATAAAAAGCACACAGATGATCAAATACCACCGAAAGAAAGCTCTATTTGTGTGAAAAAAAGGACGTAAATTTCTTTGGGTGCAGCATTGCATGACCGTGCAATTATCAGTTGAATTAGTGCAGCACCGAGTAGCAAAAAGAGGCCTGGTCATTAAGGGGGGGTAAATCCTCTGGAGCTCAAGTCGTTAACTAAGCTGTGATAAAAAAAAAAAACCTGGAAGCTGATTGGTTTCTATGCAGGGCTAAAACACATTTTTCAAGCTCCAGTTTTAGTAAATCAACCCCATTGAATTTCAGCAGTAGTTAGTGTAAGTTGTCAGTAAAATGGAGACTTTTTGGACTTCCAAAGAGGACAAACCATTAGTACCTATTTAGCTGGAGCTTCTATAAACATACTGTAACAGTCAAATTGTTTGTTTTCTTAGGCACGTCTCCAAGATTATCATAGCATAAGACTTGGCATTGCTTATTGGCAAAGATACATTAAATTGATTGAAATTTGGCAAGGCTTCTTCAGCAAACAATCATGAAAGACTGAAATTGAATTTTGACGCATAAAAATATGAAAAAAGGAGTTGAGACTGTGCAACACACAGTGACACCACATAAGGGAAGTATTCTAATGTTTCATTCAATATCTCACCAGAAATTAAGGTGTGGATCACAGTACCCAAAATGCACTATAAAAATTATATGGAGGAAAACCCCCATATGAAAAGAAGGTACTCTCATGTGACCCAAGTAGTTTAACTAAAACACAAGCTTTATTGAAATCACATATAACATATATGCACAAGCATGTACAAAAATTCAAACAAGTCTGTTTAGCTCATTAAATGAAAGTAAAGTTAATAATATAACTTAGATTACAAAATCTTCAGTTTTACTCAAATTAGTTGATGCAAAAATGAATGCACCCCACAACAAAAACTCCTCCATCTAGTATTTTGTATGGCCTCCATGATTTGTAAGGACAGCACCAAGTCTTCTATGGAATGAACGAGTTGGCGACATTTTGCAACATCGATCTTTTTCCATTCTTCAAGAAGACCTCTGTTAGAGCCTGGATGCTGGATGGAGAGTGATGCTCAACTTGTCTCTTCAGAACTCCCCATAGGTGTTTGATTAGGTTCAGATCAGGAGACATACTTGGCCACTGAATCACTTTCACCCGTTCTACAGAAATTCAACAGTGACCTTAGATGTGTGTTTTGGATCATTGTCATGTTGGATAAGTGCACGATGACTTTGGGCACAGAGTGATGGTAGCATCTTCTCTTTCAATATAGAGCAGTACATCTGTGAATTCATGACACCATCAATGAAATGCAGCTCCCCAACTAAAGCACCACTCATGCAGCCCCACAAAAGGACACTGCCACCACCATGTTTCACAGTAGGCACCATGTGTTTTTCTGTGTACTCCTCACCTGTCACGGTGTAAGGTCAGGTTCAGAAACCAGTTGCTATAGCAGAAAAAGGCTTACCTGGAACCAGCAGGATAGGTACACCAGCGGATCCCCCTGGGAATGACGCAGGCTTATCTGAGGTGCGGGGTCTAAGTATTAACCGGTATTCACCAGAGCTCCTAATGGTGGAGATGGATTGGGCTGCGTGTTAATACCAGGTCGCAGATCTCAGGATCACCCCACCAGGGAATGAGCAGACTGGGAACCAATAGCGGATCAACAGGTTAGGGATCAGACGAAAGCAGAGTCGGTCACAAGCCAAGGGTCGGTCACAAATGGTAGCAGATCAATCGTAGTACGTTAGGATGAGACAAAATCGTGGTCTGGAACAAGTCAAAGATCAGTAGCGGAGGAGTAGACAGCAGCAGGAACAGTAGCAGGATATTGGCTGGAAAGGCACAATAATCTGGCAAGGAGGAAGTCCAAGGACATGGCTTATATAGGAAGTTCATGGGAGGAGCAAGGAGTTCAAGGTTCAAGAGCAAACATGGCACAAGGCAGGATTATCCAATAGAAGAGGCAGAGTGCTGTCCAGCATCCTAGGTAGCTCAGTGAGAAGAGTTACTGCCTGACACAGTAGAAGTCCCAGGTTCAAGTCCAGGCCCTGACATCACCTTTGCAACACCATACAGTATTGAAGCCATCAGTTCCAAAAACATTTATTTTTGTCTCATCACAAAGTATAGAGTCCCAGCAGTCTTTTTCAGCATGGGCCCTGGCAAATTCTAGGCAGGCTTTTTTGTGCATGGGTTTTAGGAGAGGCTTTTTTTGTGGACAACACCCATGCATGCGATTCCTCTGCAGTGTACGCTGTATTGGGTCACGGGAAACAATCACCCCAGTTTGGCTTTCTACTTCTTTATCTAACTGCAGTGAACTTGCATGGTGATTTTCTTCAACCCTGCTCATCCGAAGACACTCCTGTCGAAGTGTCAACTGCTAGGACATCTCTGAATCCAAAGAACAGAGGTATACCACTCAGGCAAACAATTCAGATTGATCCACAACAGGTGCAGGTTTTGGCTTGCCACCACACACGATGCAATAGGAAGAAGGGTTAGCCGCACACCGGAGGATTGATGAATATAGTGTGTATTTATTGATCCATAGGACACACAAAACACCAGGACATGAATACAGGACCTGTTAACGCGTTTCACACAATCTTGTTTTTTGATGAGTCACTTTTGATATATATTTTTTCTGCTGTTTTGATATATTCCGGTCTGAATATGTATTTTTTGTGATTTTTTTGTACTTTATCCCAAGTAGACATGCATTTTTTGTATGTATTTTTTGTATATATGCTTACTAAAATTTTTCATAATTATTTTTATCCATTTTTCTTTTTCTCTTTCTTTGTTTCTATTTTTATCCCACTTCCTCTTCCTTTTTCTTTTCTTCCTTTCTTGTTGTTCTCTGAGATCACTGTTTTTGATACAATGGTTTTATATGTTTTGTTACAATGCATTAGTAGGTGTATTCTCAGGATTCAGGAGTGCTGATTAGGACAGGTGTTCTTTATTAACTAATACCTATATAAGACAGCACTTTTGTTGTTTTCTTTGTTATGATTAAAGCGGAGTTCCACTCACTCTGTAAAAAAATAAAAGTCAGCAGCTACAAAAACTGTAGCTGCTGACTTTTAAAAAACAGCCACTCACCTGTCCCACAATCCTGCGTTGCCCCTGTTGCAGCCCGTTTCACTCACCGTCCTGTATTCCAGGAGACCGGCATCTTCAGTGTGGGCTCCCGGCTTTGGCAGCTTGCGGCTTCACAGCCGGGTGTCCACTGCGCATGCGTGAGTAGTGCTGCAATTCCTGAATGGCCCTGTCGTCTCCTGGGACCTGTCATGCGTCCCACAAGACTATGGAAAGGGGGGGTAGGAGGACACCTTCCGCTTCTGATCGCCTAGGCGATCGCAGCAGAAGTGGGAGCGGTTACCTGTCAATGTTGGGTACCGCTCCCACCCCACTCCCCAAAGGTGCCAATCCTTAATGGGGAGCAGGGGACCAATCATTAAAGCGGAACTTCCCCTTTTGGGTGGAATTCCGCTTTAGGCGCGCGATTGTGTGAAATGCGTTAACAGGTCCTGTATTCATGTCCTGGTGTTTTGTGTGTCCTATGGATCAATAAATATACACTATATTCATCAATCCTCCGGTGTGTGGTTGACCCTTTTTCCTAGGACATCTCTGAGAGATGATTGTAGTTCCAAATTTGTTAAATTTTAGTATCACTTTTGCTATAGAATTCTGACTGGTAAGTAAAGCTTTGCTGATCTTCTTGTAGCCTTTACCTTTCTTGTGTAAAGAACTTCTTGTGACATTTCTCTTCCATGTGGTGCCATTGCTGACAGCATGAAATGGGAGGGGTTTTCTTTGTTAAGTAACGCCCTTTTATAATCACCTGTGTGCTGGACTCTTGTTTAACCTCCCTGGCGGTATGATTATTTCCAATTTTTGTGCTGAAAGCGGTACCATTATTTTGCATGGAAATATGTAGATTTTTATTGTAGGACTGTAATATTTAGGAATAACTTACTGAAATCTGTCCGAACAAGAGTCTAGTAAACATCCCGGGGATGATAAAATTTGAAACACGAAATCATAAATTATAATTTAATAAATAATCATAAAAAATAATAATATAATAATAATAAATTTAATTCAATAATATAATCAAACCAAAAACACCGAAATGTGAAATAGAGCGCCAAGTTCGCACATCGCTGAGCAAAGTCGCAAAATTGTTTTCAGTGTCTGATGAGGAATTTCCCCCACGAATCATTATCACTCAATTCTGCAAGTGGTTCTGATTTACTATCGCTGTTCTCTAGCCGGTCTAAAACCGCTTTTGACCTAAAGGGGCGCTTTTTGGATGCCATGGACTTTCCTAAGTTTCCAGGCAGAAAGAACAGTCAAAATGAAGGTAGGGGACAGGACAAAGCACTCGGGACAAAATGTATGTGAAATGGTTTGAAACAGCAATGTTTTACCATGTAAAATCGTTTTGAAAAAAAGAAATTTTTTTTAAATTTTCAAATTTCCCGCCGCCGGCAGTGCTCGTACGTCCCGATGTCACAGGGACCGGAACACAGGAGCTGGATGCCGGCATCAGCTGGAGGAGATGGCCGGGGACGCTGCAGGGGACACATCGTGGGAGCGAAGGACAAGGTAAGTGCTGCAGGGACTCCCTGAGCAACACTGCATGGTAAGCCCGAGTGTAGCTCGGAGTTACCGCTTTTGGTACAGAAACTTTACCCCGAGCTACACTCGGGAATACCGTTAGGGAGGTTAATGAATATTTAGACTCACCTGGAGTTGAATTCTTGTTCATTAGGATTTTGTTGTCTAAAATTTAGCTTTGCTCTTAAGACATTCATTGGGGTGTATTAATTTTTGAAATGTGGTCTTGAATGAATTTGTTAGGAAAAATATTTCTTTGTGTGTGCAAATGAACAAATCTTGTTTGCAATCAATGACCGGCATTGGTGGGAGGATTTTGTAGTATAGTGTCCCATAGAAAATGTTGATTCAGAAAGGAAAGGAAAGATTGTTAGACAAATCTGTTGGGGTGTATTCATTTATGCTGAGCACTGTGTATCATCTAATGAAAAAAGAAACGAGGGGAGAAGGAACTAAGGAAATTCAACACATGAGACTTTTAGTGAAGTATCACAAAATTTGAAAAGGTATATTATAATTTATACTATAATATGCTGTAAGTGATCATCTACAAGCCACATAATTGCTTTATCTTGTTTATTGTATCTTTTGATCGAGTGCTGTTCTTTTCCGTGCTTGTTGACAGAGGATTGTGACGTATGGAAGTACTTTATCAATAATCTTTGCCCTGGATGGAGCTTTTAATCTAACATCGCTATCAATCACAGTCATATACATACTAAGGCCATTTATGTCACAAGCTATTTATTAAACATTAGTCCAGCCTAAAAGCAGATAAGCAAGGTCTATGGTATTTACCTTTACCAGCTGGATTTCAAGAACAAGCTCTAACAATTGCCATTTGAAATGAAGATAATTTTGCTGTCCATCAAAGCATTCTAGTTAGATGGGTATTAGTACAATGTAGTTGGCAGGGCTTATCCTTATAGTTGGTCGTCAATAACAAAGTGCAATTAATTTAAAACCTATCTCAGGTGATCAATCCATGCCCATCCCTTGTGGAGTCCTCGAAACCCAACATTTCTGTATGCATACATTTTTTGTGGGGGTCTGTGGTCTATATGTGTGATGTTACAGGTCCAATTGTCCCTCCACCCCTCCATGAAGCATTCTGTAGTGATATCAGGGCAGCCTAAAGATATAACCCCATGGGCTTACGGCTTTAAACACTTCCTGTCCGGCCCATGTATATAAATGGCCGGACGGTGGCAGTGCAGAGGCTGGTGGCCATTTATAAACGCACTCCCCACTCCCTGGGAGCGCGCAGCACCGCGATCCGGTGTCCTCCGGACACAGTGAAACACAGATCGTTGTACAGGACCTCTGTGTGAGGTCCCGATCATGTGACCACTGATTGGCCAATCAGTGATCACATAAAGAGTAGTAAGCAAGATGTCACTTCTGACATCATTGCTTACTACCAGGGGCGGACTGACCATTTGCAAACTCGGGCACTGTCCGAGGGCTCAGGGTCAGTAGGGGGCCCCATGAGATGCTCCTGGTACCTTTTTCATAGGCTTTTTTGAGTTTGGGCAAGGACACAGGGGCCCCATGATCCCCTATTGCCCGGGGGCCCCCATGAGTTGTCAGTCCGCCCCTGCTTACTACATGTGAAATCTGTGAATGATCACAGAGATCACATAGTACAAGGCTATTTACAACAGCCTTGTACCATGTGACAAGCAGTGACCAATCACAGCTTACACAGTATTTCTCAATGGCTGCAAGAATGCAGCCAGAGAGAAGGAGAAATGATTGCTTTTACAGCCTTTATGGGTGTAAAAGCAATCAGTGTAAAACAAAAAAAAAATCTTCATCACCCCCCACAAGTAGTACAGTGTCACAACGGTGACACTGCACTGCTAGGGTGACAGTATGTAAAAAAAACCCAAAAACATAAATAATAATATAAAAAAATAAAATAAAAAGGTAAAAAATGTTTTTGAAAAATTATAATTTTTGGTTATAAACTAATTTGGTTATTTTTTTTTTCACTAAAAAGATTACTAAAGAAAGATTATTTATTTGCAAAAAACGCTTATTTTCAAAATGTTTGGACTTTTTCATTTATATAGCAAAGAAAGATCCCAGTGGTGAATAAATACCACCAAAATAAAGTTTTATCTGTCTCAAAAAATTGCTAAAAGATTCATATGGGTACAGTGTTGCATGACTGCGCAATTGTCATTCAAAGTGTGATAGTGCTGAAAGCTGAAAATTGGCCTGGAATGGAAGGGGGTGAAAGTGTTGGGACTGGAAGTGGTTAAATAACTCCGGGTTGCAGTCATCCCAAAAGAAGATAGCACAAGGTTGCAATTTGTGAGGCAAAGAACTTGTGACATTGCTGCAATACCTCACTTTGTCCCAACTCTGTCACAACTATCTTTTCCTGGAGTCTCTTCTTTCTTTCTTTCTTTCTTTCTTTCTCTCTCTCTCTCTCTCTCTCTCTTTCTTTCTTTCTTTCTCTCTCTCTCTCTCTCTTTCTTTCTTTCTTTCTTTCTTTCTTTCTCTCTCTCTTTCTTTCTTTCTTTCTTTCTTTCTTCTAAGGTTTATGTGCGCCTGTTAGACTCTTAATTTTAGTAAAATTATTAGAGGTATAAGGACTGTGGCTTACGTGTTCATTGCTTTTGCTTGTGTTTAATACGCCTGACCCCTGCACTCTATGTACAATATTATTACTAGAGATGTGCATAACAGAAAATTCTGCTTTGCTTCACATTCGTTCGTTAAGTTAATAATGTTGTCTCATCAAACTCGTTATGTTAGAATGGTTTATTTTCTGAATTAGTTTCATATATTCAGATTTATATTGTATATTCGAATTAGGTATTTTCAAATGGATTCGAATTTCAGAAGACAGCTATATTCCTTCATTCTAATCTAGTCTATTTTTTCTATTCTATTCTGTTATTTTCTAATCTATTCTATTTTATTATGTTTTATTGTTCTATTCTATTTTACTCTTTTCTATTCTATTATTTTCTTTTCTATTCTATTCTATTGTGTTCTATTATTTTCTATTCTGTTCTGTTTTCTTCTATTGTATTTTTCTATTCTAGTCTATTTATTTCAATTCGATTCTGTTCTATTCTATTTTTTGTTGTATTATATATAGCAGCCTAAGTAGGAATCAACATCTCATTTCACTTTTTTACCCTATTCTTTTATTTCAATATGTTTCCATTTCAAATTCAAATTTATTTTCAAATTTGAATTACCGTAATTTTCAAATTCAGATAATTTGGTATTTCGTTACTTTACTTCATTTCATTACAATTGTGATTCAGAAATTCAGATACATCCGAATTTCGATTTGTAACAAAATACATTTTGCGAGTCTAATTATTACTCCTCCTCCCTGCACTCTGTGCTTTACTTACTGTTGACCCACAGCAGAGTTGGTCTAGGTTTTATTTAATCATACCCTCGCCGCTGGCTATCCTCGCTTCAGTCGATCCTGAATACGGTTGCCAGACTCATTCACCTTTCCAACCGCTCCATTTCCGCCACCCCCCTCTGCCAATCCCTCCACTGGTTTCCGATTGCACAACGGATCAAATTCAAAATCCTAACACTGACGTACAAAGCCGTCCACCATACTGCCCCGAACTACATCACTGACCTAATATCCAAGTACCGCTCAATACGCACACTCCGCTCCTCACAAGACCTCCTTCTCTCTAGTTCCCTGGTCTCCTCCTCCCATGCCCGCCTCCAGGACTTCTCCAGGGTGTCCCCCATCCTCTGGAACTCCCTGCCCCAACCCATCAGATTATCACCTACTCTCCTCTCCTTTAGGTGCACCCTGAAAACCCATCTCTTCATTGAAGCCTACCCCACCCCCTGCTAACCTGCCGACCTCCTCCACTCTTCCTACCACTCCATCCCCCACAGCTATCTCCTCCTGTGCCACCATCCCCTCCCTCCTAGATTGTAAGCTCGAAAGAGCAGGGCCCTCAATCCCCTCATGTTTTGCATTGTATTGGTATTGTTCTGTCACATGTTCTGTCCTCCTTTGTAATATACAGCGCTGAGCAAACTATTGGCGCTTTATAAATGCTGTATAATAATAATAATAATAATAATAGTACCCCTTTAAACCCCTTCTGTGTTAGCATAATTTTGCCAAACTCATCAGGCACCACCTCATTGCTCTGCTTAGGGTGTCAAAGGATCCCAGGGTCTATCACAATTCTAGTTACGTCCCTCATGTTGACTGCTCTCTGTTTTATCTTCTCCTTTTTATTACTTTGAAATTAGTTCCGACTTAATCAGTGGTTTTGGTGATCTTTTAGAATAAACATGTAAAGATAATACCAGGTACCTTATTGTCATTGAGCTGCCTGCTATATTATTGAGATTTATTTTCCTTTCTTTTTATCACTATGAGCATAAGTACTATGTAAAATGATATCTGTTGTAAATTCTCTTCTAATTTTCTTTTTTATTATTATTTTGATTACTTTTTAGGGGTTTCCCAAGAACAAATCCATACCATCAATATCCTGACACCTGTCTTATCCTGAATGCACAGGGTCATTCATTAATGGATTATAAGGGAGTTTCTGAGCTGAATAACTACTAATGCAGCTGAACTTTGGTCCCATGAGTGATTTTTACACTGTGTGTCAACTTGGTCCTACGTCACATCTTTATAATATACAAGCTCGGGCTCTGCTCTTATGTATTTAATGTGATACAGGACTTACTGGATGAACTGTCTGTACAGCTGATAAGAAAAGACGAGATAGGGATATTGTTGGTCTCCAGGGATGAAGACCTTTGTGTGGTCACTACTCTTTCTACTGGTCCTCTGTCCTTCAGCATCTGGTAAGATACATTGCAGATCTTCAATGGGTTTAGGGATGGAAACAATTTAAAAATATATATTCTCTGGTAGAAGTTCCTGTTCTGCTCTCAGAATCTGTTCTAAGTTTGTCATGCTCTAAAATAATTTCACGTAAGAAGAATAATATCTATTTAGGTTGCTATATGTTGTATTTATTTATACACTATTTTGCCAAAAGTATTGGTCGGCCTGCCTTTACACACACATGAACTTTATTGGCATCCTAGTCTTAGTCCGTAGGTTTTAATATTGAGTTGGCCCGCCCTTTGCAGCTATAACAGCTTCAACTCTTCTGGGAAGGCCGTCCACAAGGTTTAGGAGGGTGTCTATGGGAAGGTTTGACCATTCTTCCAGAAGCGCATTTGTGAGGTCCGGCACTGATCCTAGAAGTCCTGGTTCACAGTCTCCTCTATAATTCATCCCAAAGGTGTGATATGGGGTTGAAGTCAGGACTCTGTGCAAGCCAGTCAAGTTCCTCCACCCCAAACTGGCTCCTCCATGTCTTTATGGACCTTGCTCTGTGCACTGGTGTGTAGTCATGTTGGAACAAGAAGGGGCCATCCCAAGACTGTTCCCCCAAAGTTGAGAGCATACAATTGTCCAAAATGTCTTGATATGCTGACACCTTAAGTGTTCCCTTCACTGAAACCAAGGGGCCAAGCCCAACCCCTGAAAAACAACCCCACACCATAATCCCCCCTCCACCAAACTTTACACTTGGCACAATGCAGTCAGGCAAGTACCGTTCTCCTGGCAACTGCTAAACCCAGACACATCCATTAGATTGCGAAACAAAGAAGCGTGATTCGTCACTCCAGAGAACACGTCTCCACTGCTCTAGAGTCCAGTAGCGGTGTGCTTTACACCACAGTGTCCGACACTTTGCATTGCACTTGGTGATGTAAGGCTTGGATGCAGCTACTTGGCCATGGAAACCCATTCTATTAAGCTCTCTATGTACTGTTGTTGTGCTAATCTAAAGGCCACATGAATTTTGGAGGTCTTTAGCTATTGACTCTGCAGACAGTTGTCAACTTCTGAGCACTGTGCACTTCACCATGGGCTGAAACATGTAACAATCAGAGCTAGCAGTAAAACATATTTTTTTGTCTACACAGTAGAAAATTCAATTGGAACCTTTTTTTTAAGAAAATGTCCTGTATTAGGTAAAGAACCTGTTTGGTCTTTTTTAACTTCCCTGGCGGTGAGTGTAGCTCGGTGTAAAAATTTAGTACCACAAGCGGTAACCCTGAGCTACACTCGGGCTTACCATTCGGCGCTGCTCCGCGATCCCTCGATCACTTACCTTGTCCTGCGCTCCCGCGATGTCCCCCCTGTAGTGTCCCCGGCAATGTAATACGGCGGATGCCGGCATCTGTCATCTGTATTCCATCCCCTGCGACGTCGGGACGTACGGGGGACGGAACGGCGGGAAATTTGAAAATGACAAAAAGTGACATTCACTATATACACTAAAATCACATAGTATAACATTCCTGTATCAAACCATTTCACATACATTTTGTCCCGAGTGCTTTGTCCGGCACCCTGCCTGCATTTTTACTGTTCTTTCTGCCTGGAAACTGAGAAACGTCCATGGCGTCCAAAAAGCGTCCCTTTAGTCAAAATCGGTTTTAGACCGGCTAGAGAACAGCGATAGTAAATCAGAACCACTTGCAGAATTGAGTGATAATGATTTGTGGGGGAAATTCGTCATTAACGAAATTCGTCAGGTGCTTAAGACCAACCTAGAGATAAGTGGTCCATGGCAAACAGTGAGTGCACATCCATGTGGGGCACTGATTGAGCACAGAGGAGCACCTGTCATTTTTTGCACAAAGTTCACCAATTAGTATTCAACACTTGGGCATTTTATTTTTCCAAATTTGGACTGAATGTTACAATTATTCACCTTGTATATGTGAACCATAATTATTCATGTATTGTCAAAATTAATGCACTTAATGTATGCGTAGTCCACATAGTATTTTGTAAACTTTAGCTTAATTTGATTCTCTTCAGAAAGATTTTATTAGCTAAAATATATTAGAAAAAAAGCAAATGTCTTGTAAGCATAAATTTAAAAAATACCCATGGGTATGTAAATGTTATAAAGTCAAACTCTGGGAAGTGGACACAATCAACCCTTGCAGTGGTTTTACCCTGCACTGCAAAAGTTAAATGTAGGTTTAGTTCCTGGGTACGGGGATTCCTCTAGCCAAATGGCTCAAAATCACTCATCTAGATTCTAGAGATTAATTAAAAAATAAATTTATGTGCATTGAGCAATTTTGCTTTATTCACACTCTTGGCAGGACCCAACTCGGTGCCACTGCACTATCGCACAAAACACAGTTCTTTGCAATTGCAGCATCATATAGGACCCCTTTCCACTGCTATACCTTTTGCACTTGCTGAGGACACATATATTTGTTCTGACCAACTCCACACCTATGCACCCATGTACAGTTTTGAGCTCATTGACAATGCACCTCCATTGGCCCATATTTGTACTCACACTACCAAAATTACATGTACCACTCAGGGGCGGACTGACCATTTGGAAACTCGGGCACTGCCCGAGGGCCTGGGGTCAGTAGGAGGCCCCATGAGATGCCCCTGGTACCTTTTTCATAGGCTTTTTCGAGTTTGGGCAAGGACACAGGGGCCCCATGATCCCCTATTGCCCGGGGTCCCCTATGAGTTGTCAGTCTGCCCCTGCTTACTACATGTGAAATCTGTGAATGATCACAGAAATCACATGGTACAAGGCTATTCACAACAGCCTTGTACCATATGACAAGCTGTGACCAATCGCAGCTCACACAGTATTTCTCAATGGCTGCAAGAATGCAGCCAGAGAGAAGGGGAAATGATTGCTTTTACAGCCTTTTTGAGTTTGGGCAAGGACACAGGGGCCCCATGATCCCTTATTGCCTGGGGGCCCCATGAGTTGTCAGTCCGCCCCTGGTACCACTGCATTTGCCAACATTGCATCCTCACACACTGCACTAACCAACACAGCTCCCAAACTCACTTTCATATTCATCCTGTTTAATGATTGGGCACATTTTTGCTAGTACACTTTACCTAACAATAGAATGCAAGTGATGATATCTTGAAGCTATTGTTCACTCTCTTTATTTGTTCTTCTGGCAGGTCTCCACTGCTTTAATGGTGGAACTTATGATGGATTCAAGTGTTATTGTCTAGAAGACTTCATGGGAAGCCAATGTGAAATCATTGTGGTCAGGCCAGGTATGTACAGACTTGTGATATGGAATGTACTGTATATTTGCCTTGAATTAAGCCAATGGCTTTTTTGAACATAAAATGGACTGTATGGGGCTGCACATTTATTCATGTTATTTCCAGAATGCCAATGAGCCTGAATAGTTGCACTCTGGCCTGCTGACCGTGCCTTCCCATTGCCCACTTGGTGTAGTAGAAAGTCTCAGTGGCCTACTATTGGCTTGCTGGAATGGTACGTCTGGCCATAAGTCTAGAAGTATGCAATGAACAACAGTGCATGCTTTCCTAGGGCATAACTTAGATGTGACACCTTCTCCTAAGATGTAATTTATACTATGACAGTGCGAGACCCTGTAGAAGTGAGGTTGAAGACAACACAGGGTTCTCAGGTATGCAACGTGAGGGGCTCCAGAGTATTGTTTCTGAGCAGAGGAAACTGGATTTTCAGTTTTCTCCAGTTTTTATAATTCCCTTTTCAGGGTATTGAGTCCAGGGCTTTGAAGAGCTTTTGGAGGAAATAATCCTCAGCCCAGTGTCCAGGTCTTACCAGAAACCAGCAGATTGAGTGTGCAGGTGTGAACACTGTCATATAGTTATATGGTTGGTAAGGCTGAATAAAGACACCAGTCTATCCAGTTCAACCCATGTGGGTGTATGTGTATTCATGTTAAAACTCATATCCCTGTACACTGTGTTCCCTAAGAAGCCCATCCAAGAGTTTTTTTAAACTATCAATGCGTCCCATTGACACTACCGATTGTGGATTCAAGTTCCACATCCTCACCGCTCTGAAAGTGAAAAATCCCTATGCAGTTGAAGGTTAAACCACCTCTCCTCCAATTTCAAAGAGTGGCCGTGTGTCTTCTTACCCTCCCTGAGCCTGAATAGTTTGTTCTTTATGCCAGAATCACCATTAAGATGTTTGTATATTGCTATCATATCTCCTCTCAAGCGTATCTTCTCCAAGGCGAAAAAGGTTAATGTTTGTAGTCATTCCTCATAATTGAGGTCCTCCAGTCGCCTTATTAACTTTGTTGTCCTTTTCTGGACTCTCTCCAGTTCCAGCACAGCCTTCCTGAGGACTGCTGACCACAACTGGATGGCACACTCTAGATGTGGCCGAATCAGAGTTTTATAAAGTAGCAGGATTATAGTTTTGTCTCTTGAATGCATACTAATATTTTGCTAGCTTTACTTGCTGCAGCTTGGCATTGCATGCCATTGCTGAGTCTGTCATTTACAGTTGCAAGAAAAAGTATGTGAACCCCTTGGGATTACGTGGAGTTTTGCATGAATTGGGCATAAAATGTGCTCTGAACGTCATCTAAGTCACAACAATAGGAGAACACAGTCTGCTGAACATAATACTACACAAACATTAGATGTTGCCATGGTTTAATTGCACATAACATGTAAACATTCACAGTGCAGGGAGGAAAAAGTATGTGAACCTTTGGACTTAATAACTGGTTGACCCTCCTTTGGCAGCAATAACCTCAACCAAACGTTTCCTGTAGTTGCAGATCAGACCTGCACAAGGATCTGGAGTAATTTTGGACCACTCCTCTTCACAAAACTGTTTCAGTGTAGCAATATTCTTGGGATGTCTGGTGTGAATCGCTCTCTTAAGGTCATGCCACAGCATTTCAATCGGGTTGAGGTCAGGACTCTGACTGGGCCACTCCAGAAGGCGTATTCCGTGCTGTTGCAGCCATTGTTTTGTTGAATTACTTGTATGCTTTGCGTCATTGTCCTGATGCATCACCCATCCTCTGCAGAGCTTCAGTTGGAGGACAGATGGTTTTCCTGCAAAATGTCTTGATAAACTCTGGAATTCATTTTCCCATCAATGACAACAATCCGTCCAGGCCCTGAGGCAGCAAAGCAGCCCCAAACCATGATGCTCCCTCCGCCATGTTTTACAGTGGGGATGAGGTTTTGATGTTGGTGTGCTGTGCCTTTTTTTCTCCACACATAGTGTTGTGTGTTCTTCCCAAACAACTCAATCTTGGTTTCATCTGTCCACAGTATATTTTGCCAGTAGTGCTGTGGAACATCCAGGTGCTCTTTTGCAAACTTCAAACGTGCTGAAATATTCTTTTTGGACAGCAATGGCTTCCTCCGTGGTGTCCTCCCATGTACTCCATTCTTGTTTAATGTTTTCCTTATTGTAGATGTGTCAACAAAAATGTTAGCATGTGCCAGAGATTTCTGTAGGTCTTTAGCTGACACTCTGGGATTCTTCTTTACCTCATGCAGCATTCTGCGCTGTGCTCTTGCAGTCATTTTTACAGGGCGACCCCGCCTAGGGAGAGTAGCAACAGTGCTAAACTTTCTCCATTTGTAGACTGTCTGTCTTACCGTGGACACATGAACATCAAGGCTTTTGGAGATACTTTTGTAACCCTTTCCAGCTTCATGCAAGTCAACAATTCTTGATCGTAGGTCTTCTGAGAGCTCTTTTCTGTGAGGCATGGTTCACATCAGACAGTGCTTCTTGAAACCAGTAAACCCAAAACAGGTGTGTGCTTTTTAAGGGCAGGACAGCTGTCAGCAACACATCCAATATCATCACACTGATTGGAGTCAAGGTTGGCTCACTCCTGGCTCCAATTAGCTCTGGGAGAAGTCATTAAGCTAGGGCCTCACATACTTTTTCCTCCCTGCACTGTGAATGTTTACATGTTATGTGCAATTAAACCATGGCAACATCTAATGTTTGTGTAGTATTATGTTCAACAGACTGTGTTCTTCTATTGTTGTGACTTAGATGACGTTCAGAGCACATTTTATGCCCAATTCATGCAAAACTCCACGTAATCCCAAGGGGTTCACATACTTTTTCTTGCAACTGTAATATTACCCCCAGATCTTTTTCTGTCCTGGAAGCCCCCAGAAGTCCTCTCCCCAGCTAGTAACTTGCATTCATATTTTTAGCATCCAAGTGCATTAGTTTACATTTTTCAGCATTAAACCTCATTTGCAAGAACATTTTAACAAATGCATTAAAAAATTGTGAATTGTAATGCAAAATCGAAGTCAATGGAAAGCAAATCCTGAAAATCAGTTCTGGCAATTTTCAAAGCTAATAGGCAAGGGATTGTCAAACAAAGTGCATGAGCAGCTGGGCTGGCCATGGGAATACGTACCAAAGCAAAAATATTTTTTTAAACAGCAACTCTTTTGAAGAGACTTAAAGAACAAAATTTAAAATACTTACTTATGTCTGGTACACACTATAAGTTGTTTTTAGTTCAACCCTGCAGGCTGAATAAAAAAAAACTGAAGACCTTGGGAGGAGCTTGCTGTACTATCTGATGTTAGTACAGCAATTGTGCTACTGTGCTATTGTGTTCTGACAGGGGGACTGCCCACCCAGAACACACCTATCAGTGCCCACAGCCATTGGCTGACAGCACTGATTGGATGTTAATAGGATGCTGGTTTTCCAGCATGCCCATTTGACAGAAGCCAACCATTCGGTTGGTGTAGACATGGGCCGAATATTGGACGGTTTCTGTTGAACTGTCCGATATTCAGTATGTATGGAGCTTTACTTTAACCACTTGCCAGCTGCACTATAGCACAGGGTCCCCACAAAATCCACATCAGATCCCTATCTGAACATGCAGGAAAGAGATGGGGTAAGTGTGCACCCCCTCCTAAACTATATCAGGCCACATACCCTCAACATGGAGAGGGTACCTTGCCAAGGAGGGGAGCCCTGGTAAAGCATTTTGTGCCCATGTTGATGGTCACCCCAAAATTCATACAAGATCCCTATCTGAACATACATGAAATAGGTGGGGGTAAGTGTGCACCCCCTCCTAAACTATAACAGGCCACATACCCTCAAAATGGGGAGGGTGCCTTGCCAAGATAGTGGATCCTGTCAAAGCATTTTGTCCCCATGTTAATGAGGAGAAGGGCCTGGCTGGGGAATGTGGGGTCTTTGAGGGGGACTTATTGAAATATGAAAGCCCCATCAAAACAGGGGACCCCTGATAACTTCCCCCCTACAAGAATATGTAAAGGTTACATAGTATCTCTAAATACTCATTCATAAAAAGGTAAAATAGTAAAAAAGATACAACACTGTGGCTAGGTCCTTTGTTAAACAAAAAAACAAAAAATGTCCCACAGTGTAAATTCCTCAACAGTTAGATCATAAATCAATGTAGATCCATCAGTAAAGATGGAAGACACCCGTTGGCGCAATCAAAGTACTACACACACAAGTATCCTGCTTTCTTTGCACTCCCTTCATGAATGTTAGCTCCTGGGCTGCCAGTTGAATGGAAATAAAGGCGTGGAGAATCCCAGGTGATATCACTGACCAAAATGATCATGGCCATATTTAATCAATAACTTCAACTGGAATATCAGCTGCTGGTCCAGGAGATGTCATTTGTGGTGAGAGTCTGTTTGGAACTTATTGTCTTAGTGGGTCCAGATGTCTTCTATTGGCTTGTTTTCAGCCATCTTTCATTGTGACTGACACTGGTTCTTCATCATAGGACAACGTGGTTGACTATGGATTGATGATGTACTTACACTACGGGGCATGTTTTTTTTTTTTTTTTATAAAGGACTTTGTCAAATGTGTTATGTGTTTATTTACTACTTATTTTTTTGTGAATGGGTTACCAGTTGTACTATGCCCCCTTTACTCATTCATGTAGGGGAGGGTCCTTCATTTTAAATTACACAAGCAGCTGGGATTCAGGTTACAGAAATGCAGTGAGCCTATTGGCTAAAGAACTCACCAGCACTCACAACACATGACCAACATTTCTGAAGGTCTACACTTCTTGTGTCACTGCCTCCTACCCATTGGCTCATCTGGTGAACTCCTACAGTAGCAACAACAGTTCTAGATCTCTCCTGTGCACCTCTTCAAGCAGTCAGGAGGGATTGTAGCCTCAGTCTCCCCGAAAAACCTCTTCCCCTTCTCCTCTCTCTTGAGAAGGTAAACTTTAGCACACCAAGTAATCTTACCAGTAAACCTGATAAAAATCACAGCATTATAGCAATATTATTAAAAAGGTTCACATACTCTGATTTACTGAAAAATAAAAACAATACAAAGGTTAAAATGCCAGCTCAAGCTTGTTTGACACATTTTGTCTTCATTTGAGGTACTATGTTGACTTTGCAACTACTTCTTTAAAGCAGTTGTAAACCTCTGAAATGAAAAATGAACAAAGCATGCCGCTCAATAGTGTTTTTAGTCTCAATTCAAAGTACCTAGTGTGATTTCTGTCTACACTCTTTTTCCTCTGCTATCTGCATGAATCATTTCTGACAGGTTATTCCAAAACCACAGAATATCTGGGGATGGCTCCACCCCCTCCTCCAGCACACAACAGACAACCATATTTGTTCATGTTTCTCTATGAGCATGTGCCCATTCCCTCCACATAGGTCTCAGATTACACTCAGTTCTCTGCTCTATGCAATGAAGTTTGTGACATCAGATCAGTGCGGTGGTTGCCACTTGTTTGTTTAGTTGGTGAATTGGACCAGTGAGGCACTGGATACCTTCAGCTGCCATTGTCCCCTTGTTGGGTGTCCCTTGCGTCCCTGTACCTTTACAGAGGGGTGGGCTCCCTCCAGGCAAACCTGCTCATAATCTCCACTACTATATGTGCTCCAACTTGGGAGACTCTAAAAATTATAACACTGGGGTGCCTTGATGTGCCACTGCGGCTTATACATATATTTGCAAATTTGTGAAACTAAACCCCTTTTTTTTAAATGCGGACAGGAACATTTGAAGGAAAGGTAAGTACAGCTCCATTTCGTTCCCCGTTAAGCTCTATGTTAAAGTGATTTTAAAGCTTCATATTTTTCTATAACAAACATGTTATACTTACCTGCTCTGTGCAATGGTTTTGCACAGATCAGCCCAGATCCTCTTCTTCTCGGGTCCCCTGCCGGCAATCCTGGCTCTTCCCCCGAGCTGCTTGCTAGGGAGGCACTGGTGCATGTTCACTCCTGAGTTCTGTTCTATGCGTACATAGGACACATACAGCCATGGCTCGGCCCCACCCTCTGCTCTCTCCTCATTGGCTCACTGGCTGTGATTGACAGCAGTGAGAGCCAATGGCTATCACTGTTGTCTCAGCCAATAAGGAGAGAGAGACCCATGACAGCCAAGGCTTTCATGCACCACGCTGGATAAAGAGGGAGCTCGGGTGAGTATTGGGGGGGCTGTGGGGGGAAAGAGTATACCAAAGGTTTTTTTACCTCCATGCATAGAACTCATAAAAGTAGAAAACCTTCAGGCTTTAAACCCATTAAGGAGGACAGATCTTTCAGCTCCAATAAATCTACAATCTCTAAATGGAAAAGCAATATCTGACTAAATACTGGCTCTTGCTAAATGACTGACCATTGTCTGAAAGACGTTTTCAATATTCTGATACTGATTCTTTCTCTTCTTTCAGGCCAGTGTTCATTTGGAGGTGAGATTATTGATGGCATATGTGTGTGTAAGCCAGGATTCTCTGGACCTCAGTGTGAATACACAGACACCACTTTACCAGGTACCATTTATATGAATGGAAACATGTCATCAGGCTTGTTAACTAATGCAAACAATCTGAACTCCAGGCAAAGTGCTCATTACAGAGATGATATATAGAATATACTGTATATACACCCACTGGACACTTTATTAGGTACACCTTGCTAGTGCCGAGAAAATCTCCCCCACACCATGACACTACCACCACCAGCCTGAACTGTTGATACAAGGCAGGATGGATCCATGCTTTCATGTTGTTTACGCCAAATTATGACCCGACCATCTGAATGTCGCAGCAACCAGTCTGCCCATTCTCCTCTGACCTCCGACATCAACAAGGTATTTTCATCTACACAACTGCCGCTCACTGGATACATTCTCTTTTTCGGACCATTCTCTGTAAACGCTAGAGATGGTTGTGTGTGAAAATCAGTTTTTGAAATACTCAGACCAGCCTGTAAGAGATTTCCGGCAAGAAGAATCGCGATCTGGAATGCGCATGCGCATAGGAATTCCCGCAGAAGAATTGCCGGTTGTGCGCATGCGCGATCGCGCACACGCACGGCGAAGATTGGCGCCAGACGGCCCATTTAAAGTGTGCCTTTGCTCAGGTTCAGTGCTGACTGGTCTTCAGCTCCCCCCGTGTCCTGTTTGTTCCTGTACGATTCCTTCGTTACCAACCCGGCTTGTTCCTGACCCGACTTCGATTACTCTCCTGATACCGGTTTCTGACTTCGGCTCTGCTCCTGACCTTGGCTTTTCCTTCTGATTCTGTACCACGCTGCCCAACTGTTGATGACCCTGGCTATCCCATGACTCTGCTCCAGTCTCTTTTCCTCACTACCTTCCTTGCCCTGCTGCACGTCTGGCAATCCACAGAACCTGCTCTGTTTATTATTACGGTGTCCAAATCAGAGGATCATCCGCCTTCCAAGGTCATCATCTGCAAGAGCTGTAAGCAACAACCACTGGCGCTCTTGTCCCCCTGGTCCTTAGACTCCCTCTGTTTCAACATCACAGTGACACATCACTAGTGACACAAGTGAGGCCGACCTTGTCAATTCAGTCTCCCATCAGGTACGTGACACAGCCCATCTGGCACCAACAACCATGCCACGTTCAGAGTCACTTAAATCCCTTTTCTTCCCCATTCTGATGCTTGGTTTGAACTTTAGCAAGTTGTCTTCACCATGTATCGATGCCTAAATGCATTGAGTTTCTGCCATGTGATTGGCTGATTAACAATTTGTGTTACCAAACAATTGAACAGGGGGACCTAATAAAGTGGCCGGCGAGTGTATATTCTGTATATATTAGAGAGAGAAAGACAAAGAGGAAGAGCTGTTTTACCTGCCAAAAAGTCTGGTTGAGGAGACCTGATTTTAATCTGCTGCAGTTAATAATTACGGATTTTGCTCCTCCCCTTTGACTTGACAATGACAAGAGAAGCAGCAGGCCGATTAGCTCATCTCTCCATCAGTAAATTTCTCCTCCTCTCAGACACGGGAAAGTCACAGCCAGCAAATATGTTTTGCCAAAGTATTTTTCCACAAGTATTAGGCAGTATAACAGCTCCTGCCACTTTCTCATCATGTCTTCTCTGCTCCTTCACAGGTAAATGCTGCTGCTGATCTAAAAATCCATGCTAACCATACCCATTCATGCATCACTGCCAAACTGACAATCTTCTAATCAAGGCTCTCTGGTAAATGCCCTCAAAGAACTTTTTAAACTTGTTCATATGTTTGGAGTTTAATTCTCACCTACTTTTGTAATCAATAATCGCAAACAATAAACAATGAAACAATGATCATTTATAACTTTGGCCTGTATCTGTGGCTGGTATGGTTTTGACAATTTCCTCTTCCATTGAAGTATCTCTTATCAGTTCCTAATTGATGAATTGACTAACACTTCACTGCTCAATCAGCCTATCAATTTAGATTAGCTTATGGGGACAATTACAGGCTGCAAACATTTTTTTGCCAAAGTATTTTTGCACAAATACAACATATTAAGTAACACAGCGGTTTAGCTAACAGTAAGAAGATACAACAAGAAACAACTATGCTCCATTCTGGAAACACTGCAAACAAACCAACAATTTGTAAAGCATCATTTATGAAATCCTATTTCTACTCTTTACCCTACCCTCTAATATTCTCCCTATACCCTTCTCATCTTAATGTCCTCTGTCCTAAAATTCCCATTAAATTACCTTTCATCTCCACTCCACTCCACAGCTTTTTTTTATCTCACCCTCACTGTTACCTTCTGCCCATTACTGCACTTATCACCTTCTTCACTCAGTTTAATTTATATCCCCCTGCTTCCAAAAACCAGCCCCCTCCTTCTTTTCTTCCATTCTTTTTAACCTCCTTGCCATTACTGAAACCTGGCTTCAAGAATCTAACTCTGCCCTTTCCCATGGTGGCCTCCTCTGGATTAACTCATCTAGACCCAGTGGACAGAACAGAGGTGGAGTTGGATTCCTTTTATCCCCACTGAGCACATTGCAAATCCCCCCTACACACTCTTACCTTCTGCCGATTACTGCACTTATCACCTTCTTCACTCAGTTTAATATCTATCCCTCTGCTTCCAAAAACCAGCCCCCTCCTTCTTTTCTTCCATTCTTTTTAACCTTCTTGCCATTACTGAAACCTGGCTTCAAGAATCTAACTCTGCTTTTTCCCATGGTGGCCTCCTCTGGATGAACTCACCTAGACCCAGTGGACAGAACAGAGGTGGAGTTGGATTCCTTTTATCCCCACTGAGCACATTGCAAGTCCTTCCTACACACGTCCCTCTCAATCTTTCTCTTTTGAGACAAATTGTGTTTGTCTGTTTTCTCCAATTCCTCTGAGGATTGCAGTGATTTATTGCCCTCCTGGACTGGTATCACATTTCTTTGATGACTTTTCTGCCTCGCTACCCTACTTTCTCTTGTCTCATATACCGACTATCTTGGTGACTTTAACATCTCTGTTAATGTTAACAGCCCAGCTACATCTCAACCTCTCAGTTTAACCTCATCTTTTGACCTAACACAATGTACACACACTTCCGTTCACTCCAATGGTAACACCCTTAACCTTGTATTCTCTGCTCTCCTTGTAACCTCACCAACACCCCCTTTCCGTTCTCTGATTACAACCTCATCAGTTTCACGGTGTTCTTGTCTTCTACCACCAAGCAGAAAATGATTACCTATAAGAAACATTTGTCACTTAAGCCATTCTCTTTTCTATTCTGCTACTGACCACCTCTGTGATAAAATTTCACCCCGTGTTGCCCTAACCTGGCCACTTCTGTCTATAACAGTTCACTCTCACCTCAACTGGACACATTCTTGACCATTACAACCTTGGTAGACTGAAGGCACCAGACATCTCAAGAGACATAGCTGTGCTTTTGTGTGAGTGTGGCATAAAGCCCTGCAAGACTTCTTGCTCTTAAAACATGCTTGAGGTGATTGTAGCCGTATTATTGCATTTGCGACAGAAACAATTGAGTACTGAAAGCTTGTCCTCAAAATTGTATGTTAGTGCAAATAAAAAAAGTATCACGGACAGTACTCAATTGTTTCTGCTCTTAAAACACAATTCCTGCCCCCATGCTGACAAACAAACCTATTTATTCAGTCTCTTCTAGTCCATGCTGGCTCTTGCCTACCTCATTTTTCTATTTTGTCCCTGACCACCTCCACCCACTAACTCACTCACTGTCCAAGAGATTGCTAATCACTTCAAAAACAAGATTGATGCAATCCGTGAGGACATCTCCACTGTAGAGGTATCTTCCTCACTTAACATACCAAACCATCCACTCTGCTCTTCTTAGACCGCCTGTTCTCTAGCTCCCTTGTCCCCTCCTTTCATGCTGACCTCCAGGACTTCTTCAGAGCCTCTCCCATCCTCCGGAACTCTCTACCTTAATCTGCCCAGCTATCCAGCTCTAACCACCTTTAGGCGATCCCTGACAACTCATCTTTTCAGGGAAGCCTATCCCACCTCCACCTAACAATTGAACTTTTAATTCTTCCATCAGCTTCCTCACAGTTATCTCCTTTTTTTCCACTTACCCCACCCTATTAGATTGTAAGCTCTCATGAGCAGGGTCCTCCTAACCCTCTAAATTTATATTGTAACTGTACTGTCTCCCTTTATATTGTAAAGTGCAAACTGTACTATATACATTAATAATAATAATATTTACTGACTATACATGAGCACTATATAAAAAATGAGTGTCTTCTTGTGATGCTTCCTTCTCCCCAAGTCTGATCTCTGCTGTAAAGAGACTGTGAGAAGGTGTTATCAAACAAATTAATTCATATGGACTGATTGTATTAAATAAATACTATATATTTAAAACATTTAATAAATACAAAGCACCATTCATTTGAGTATTTTTTATTTTCTTGGAGTTCAGCTTTAAACCACGCCTGACAGTTTATTGAAATCTGATTTGTTTCGGTGAGACTTCTACACATTTTATTTCAGAAACAACCAGCAAGATCTCTACTGATTTTATTACTTCAAGAACCACCAGGGAAACATATACAAGTTCCATTATTCCAGAAATGACCAGTAAGACCTCTACTGATTCCATTACTTCAATAACCACTAGGAAAACAAATGCCATTACTTCAGAAACCACAGGTGAATTCTCTACAAATTCTATTACTACAGAAAATACCAATGAATTTACTACAGATTCCAATACGTTAGAAACCAGCACCAATCCTAGTGCAGTTTCCATGACTTCAGAAACCACTAGCGAACCCACAACACATTTCATTACTCCAGAAACTACCAATGAACTTACTATGAATTCAATTACTTCAGAAACCACTAGTGAACTCATTTCCGTTTCCATTACTTCAGAAATCACTAGTCAATTTACAACATACTCCAATACTTTGGAAAACACCAGTGGACCTAATACAGTTTCCATTACGTCAAAAGCCACCATTGAAACCCCTACAGATTCCATTACTTCTAAAACCACTTGTGAACTTACTACAGATGTATTTACTTCAGAAATCACCAGTGAACCCACTACATACATTACTTCAAATACCATCAGTGAACTTACTAGAGAATTCCTTACTTCAGAAACAATCAATGAACCCAATACAGATTCTAGTACTTCAGAAACCAAAAGTGAATTCACTACAAGTTCAGTTTCCTTAGAGTCTACTAGTAGATTCACTACAGATTCCATTACTTCAGAAACCAGCAGTGGACTCACTACAGTTTTTATTACTTCAGGTACCACCAGTGAAACCTCTGCAGATTCCATTAGTTCAGAAACCAACAGCAAAACCTCTGCATATTTCATTACTTCTGAAACTATTGGTGAGCTTACTGAGGATTCCATTATTTCACAAACAACCAGTGAACATAATACTTCAACAACTAATGAATTCACTACAGATTCAATTACTTCAGAAACAAACAGTAAAATTAATACAGATTCTCTTACTTCAGAAACCAAGAGTGAAATTACTACAGACTCCGTTACATCAAAAATTAGCAGTGAAACCTCTACAATATCCATTACTTTAGAAACAACCAGTGAACTTACAACAGATTCCAACACTTCAATAACCACCAGTGAACTTACTTCAGATTTTATTACTTCAGAAATGACCAGTGAGCTAACTGCAGATTCTATTACTTCTAAAACATCCATTGAACTCACTACATATCCCACTTCAGAGACCACCAGTCAATTTACTACAGGCTTTGATATTATGAAAACCAGCAATGAACTCAATACAAATTACATTACTTCAGAAGCCACCATTGAAGCTTCTACAAATGCCATTACTTTAGAAAGCACCAGCAAAAAAAACACAATTTCCATTACTTCAAAGACTACCACTGAAACCTCTACAAATTCCATTACTTCAGAAACCACTAACATGCTTACAACATATTTGATTACCTCAGATGTCACTATTGATACTACAGGTTCCATTTTCTCAGAAACCAACTCTGAATTCACTACAGATTTAATTACTTCAGAAATCACTAATGATTTTACTATAGATTCCATTACTTCAGAAACTGCTAGTGAAGTCCCTACAGACTTTATTACGTCAAAAACCTCCAGTGAGCTTAGTACAGATTCTTTTACTTCAGAAGCCAAAAGTAAACTCACTACAGATTCCATTACTTTAGAAACATCCAGCAAATTCACTGCAGATTCTACTACTTCAGAACCCACCAGTGAGCTCACTATAGTTTCCATTACTTCAGAACCCACCAGTGAGCTCACTACAGTTTCCATTACTTCAGAAACCATCAGTGAAACCTCTACAGATCCCATTACATCTGAAACCATTAGTAAAATCTCTACAGATTCATTTTCTTCAGAAACCACAAATGAAGCTTCTACATATTCCATTACATCAGAAACCACCAGTAAACTCACTACAGATTTTCTTACTTCAGAAACCACCAGTGAACATACTACAGTTTTCATTACAACAGAAACCACCAGTGAACTCACTACAGATGTCATCATCTCAGATACCAGCAGTGAAACGTCTACAGGTTCCAATACTTTAGAAACCACCAGTGAACTTTCAAATGATTTCCCTACTTCAGTAACCACCAGCAAACTCACTACAGATTTCATCACATCAGATGCCAAGATTGAAACCTCTACATGTTGCAATACTTCAGAAACCACCAGTCAATTTACTACAGGCTCTGATAGTTTCAAAACCACCATCATTGAATCATCCATTACTTTAGAAACCACAAGTGAAAGCAATACCATTTCGATTACTTCAGAGGCTACCACTGAAACGTCTACACATTCCATTACTTCAGAAACCACTAATAAACTCACTACATATTCCATTACTTCAAATGTCACTATTGATACTTCTACAGACTCCTTTACCTCCGAAACTACAAATGGATTTACTACAGATTCAATTACTTTGGAAACCACTAGTGTACTTATTGCAGATTCCATTACTTCCGAAACCACTAATGAACCCAATACAGTTTATAGTACACCTCAAGCCACCACTCAAGCCTCTACAAATCCCATTACTTTAGAAACAACTAGTGAAAACTATATAATTTCCATTGCCTCAGAGACTACCACTGAAACCTCTACAAACTCCATTACTTTAGAAACTATTAATAAACTTTCTACATACTCCATTATTTCAGAAACCCCTAGTGACTTCACAACAGATTTCACTACTTCAGAATCCACCAGTGAACTTACTACAGATTCCATTACTCCAAAAGACACCAGTGAAACGTCTACAGATTCCATTACTTCAAAAGACACCAGTGAAACGTCTACAGATTCCATTACCCCAGAAAAAGCCAGTCAATTCACTACAAATTCATCTACTTCAGAAACCATTAGCGCACTTATTACAGATTCCATTATTTCCAAAACCACTAGTGAACTCACTACAGATTTCACTACTTCAAAACCCATCAGTGAACTTACTAGAAATGTCATTACTTCAAACACCCCTAGTGAACTCAATACAAATGTTATTACATCAGAAACCACCAGTAAACTCATTACAGATTCTCTTACTTCAGAAACCCCTAGTGAATTTAATACACATTATATTACATCAGATACCAGCAGTGAAACCTCTTCAGCTTCCATTACTTTGGAAACCACCAGTGCACTTACAACAGATTCCAATACTTCAATAACTACCAGTGAAGTCACTGCAAATTTGATTACTTCTGAACCCTCCAGTGATTTAGCTACAGATTCAATTATGTCAGGGTCTACCAGTCAAGTTACTACAGATTTTGATCATTTAGAAACCATCAATGAACTCATGACAGAAGCCACCATTGACACTTCTACAAATTTCATTAGTTTAGAAACCACTAGTAAAAGAAATACTGTTTCCATTACTGCAGATACTACCACTGAAATCTCTACAAATTCCATTACTTCAGAAACCACTAATAAAAAAACAACACATTCCAGTATTTCAGAAACTGACGATAAATCTACAACACATTTCTATACTTCAGGGACCACCAGTGAAATCATAACAGATTTCACTACTTTAGAAACCGCTAGTGAACTCACTACATATTTCTCTACTTCAGATGCCCCTATTGACACTTCTACAGATTCCATTACCTCAGAAACTACCAGTGAATTCACATCAGATTCCATTACTTCAAGAACCACCAGGGAAACTTCTACAAATTACATTTCTTCAGAAATCACTGGTGAACCCACCACAGATTCCATTGCCTCAGAAAATACCCTTGAATTCACTAAAGATTCCAATACTTTAGAAACCACCAGAAACCATACTGCAATTTCCATTACTTTAAAAGCCACCAGTGAACTCACTACAGATTTACTTTCTTCAAAAACCACTAGTGAAGTCACTACAGACTTCATTACTTCAAAAGCCATCAGTGAACTTACTAGAAATGTAATTACTTCACAAACCCCTAGTGAGTTCAATACAGATTCTATAACTTCAGAAACCCAAAGTGAATTCACTACAGATTCCATTACTTTAGAAGCCACCACTAAGTTCACTATAGATTCTACTGCTTCAGAAACCATCAGTAAACTCACTGCAGTTTCCATTACTTCAAGCGCCATCAGTGAAAGCTCTACAGATCCCATTGCATCAGAAACTACCAGTGAAACCTCTGCAGATTCCACTACTTTAGAAACGACCAGTGAACGCCATATAGTTTCCATTACTTCAGAAGATACCATTGAAACCTCTACCATTTCCATTACTTCAGAAACCACCAGAGAACTCACTGCTGGGTTAATTACTTCAGAAATCGCTAGTGAACTTACAACAGATTATATTGCATCAGAAGCTATCAGTGTTCTTACTACAGATTTGATTAGTTCATCAGTGATTGGTGCCACCAGTCAACTCAATACAGATTCTAATACTTCAGCTATCACCCATACACTTGCTGCAGATTATATTACTTCAGCATTCACCAAAAAAACAACTGCAGAAACCGCCAGTGTAGTCCCAACAGAGTCTACTACATCCAAAACTACAAGTGAACTCACAACAGTTCTGGTTGCTTCAGAAACCAGTAGGGACACCTTTACAGCCACAAGTGAAACCTATACAGATTTTATTAGTTCAGAAAAGAACAATGAAACATCAATTAATTCTATTACTTCAGAGAGCATTAGTGAATTTACTGCAGCTTCCAATACTTTAGAAACCACCAGTGAACGCATGGCAGCTACCATTACGTCAAATGCCACCACTGAAACATTTCCAGCTTCCATTCCTTCAACAACCACCAGTATACCCACTACAGATTCCATTACATCAAAAATCACAAGTGAGCTTACTACAGATTCCATTTTTTCAGAAACCACCAGTGAGTTCATTTTAGATTTGCATACTTTAGAAACTACCAGTGAACTCATTACAGTTTCCACTGATTCAAATGCCATTACAGAAATCACCACTGAAACCTCTACTGATTCTAATACCTTACAAACCACCAGCAAACGTGTAATAGATTCCCTTACATCAAAACGTCCGAGTAAAGTCACTACACATATTATTACACCGGAAACCACTAGTGAACTCACTGCAATTTTCACAAGTGAAACACCTACAGATTTCACTAATTCAGAAACGACTAGTGAAACCTCTACAGGTTTCTATACTTCAGAAAGCATTTCTGACTTTTCTACATATTTCAGTACTTTAGAAATCCCCAGTGAACTCTCTACAGATTCCACTACTTCAAAAACCACCTCCAGTCAACTTACTAATGATTTTACTGCTTCAGAAGCTATAAGTGAACTCAACACACATCCTACTACTTCAGAAAGCAATGGTGACCTAACTAAAGATTCCATTACATCAGAAACCACCAGTGGTCTCAAAACACTTTCCACTTTTTCAGATCTTATTTCAGAAGCAGCTAATGAACTTATTACAAATTCCTTCACTTCAGATTCCATTGTTTCAGAAACCACTAGTAATCTCACTACACATTTTATTAGCTCAGAAACCACCAGTGAAGTTATCACAGATTCCATTTCTTCATCAAGAACAAATGAACGCACTACAGTTTCCTTTACTTCAGAAGACACCAGTAAAACTTCTACATATTCTATCACATCAGATATCACCATTGAACCCTCTACAAAGTCAGTTACTTTAGAAAATGCTAATGGACTCTCTACAGATATCTTTACTTCAGAAACCACCAATGAGTCCTATACAAATTATTTTACTTCAGAAAATACCCACAAATTCACTACCAATGCTTTACTAACCACTAGCAAAATCACTACAGTTTCTATTACATCAGAAGCTACCAGTGAACACGCAACAGAAACCATTAATGATTTCACTACTCACTCATTTACATCAGAATACACCAGTGAACTCACTACATATTCCATTTCTTCAGAAACCTCAGGTGAACTCACTACATATTTAAATACCTCAGAAGCCATTAGCCACGAAGATTCCTTGACTTCAGAAAGCACCAGTGAACTCACTACCAGGGATGTTACTACCAACTTCAATATTTCAGAAAACACCAGTGAATTCACTACAGATTACACTACATATGAAAGCAGCAGTGAGTTCGCTACAATTTCCATTTCTTTGGAAACCACCAGCAAACCCTCTACATATTCCATTACATCAGAAACGTCCAGTGAACATACAACAGACTCCATTACTCTACAAACCACTAGTGAGCTTACTACAGATTCCATTACTTCACAAACCACCAGTGATCGCACTACAGATTCTATTACTTTACAAACCACCAGTGAACACACTACAGATTCCATTACTTCACAAACCACCAGTGAACACACTACAGATTCCATTACTTCACAAACCACCAGTAAACACACTACAGATTCTATTACTTTAGAAAGCACTAGTGTATTACATACTCATATCAGAACTTTGGAAACCACCAGTGAACTCCCTTTCACTCCTGTTTTTCTAGAAACCACCAGAAAAACCTCTACAGATTCAATTACTTCAGAAATCAATAATGAACTTGGTACATATATCTTTAGCTCAGAACCCAACAGCAAACTCACTACAGATTCCAATACTTTAGAAATTACTAGTGATCTCCCTACAGACTCCATTACTTCAGAAGCCACCAGTGAACTTACTACAGAGTCTAATACTTCAGAAACCACCAGTGACCTCGCTACAGTTTTCCTTACTTCAGAATCCTCTGCAGTTTCTATTGCTTTAGTAGCTACCAGTGAAACCTCTACAGATTCTATTACTTCAGAAACTACTAGTGAAATCTCTACAGGACCAAACACTCCAGAAGTTACTAGTGAAGTCACTACAGAATCTCTTACTTCAGAACCTACTCCTGCAATCACTACAGAACCTATTACTTCAGAACCTATTACCTCGAAATTCACTAGTGACTTTACTACAGAATTTATTACCACAGAGCCTACTAGTGATGCCATTACACATTCTATTACATCAGAAACAATTAATGAAACCACTACCATTCCTACTGAAATCACAGGAGCCTCAATGACCTCAAAGCTTCTTAATGAAATCACTATAAATTCTACTGCTAGTGAAGTCACGATAGTCTCCGTTACTTTGGATTCCACAGATATTGCTATCAAAGCCACTTCAGATTCCATTAACGTTTCTATGACCTCAGAACCGGCCAGTAAAATCACTACAAATCACTTTACCTCAGAAACTACTAGTAAAAATACTAGAGTTTCCATAACTTCAGAATTAACTAGTGAGATCACTACAAACTCTATCTTTTCAGAAAATACCAGTACAGGTATTACACATTCCTATATTTCAGAGCCTAGCAGTGAAATCACTACAGATTACCTGACTTTGGGGATAATCACTACTGACTCCAGTTCTTCAAGTACTAATAGTAAAATTACTACCGAATCCACAATATCTGGAACTACCAAATTAATTACAGAATCCATTTCTCCAGGAATTAACCTCAAAACCACTAATGATTTGACAACCTTAGAAACTGTTACCAAACTTACTAAGGATCTTATTTATTCAGAGACTACGACAGAAATTCCTGCAAATTTCATTACATATAACACCACTAATAAAGTAATTAGTGATGCTATTACTCTTGGAACAGCTGGAGAAAATAATACTGATGCTATTACAGGTGAAACTACTAGCGGAATTGCTACAAGTACTTTGTTGAATATTTCTGAAAGGACTATGGTCTCCACTTCCCAATACATCAATACCGATCTTGTTACTTCATTGGTTACTACTGAGATCGCTGTTGAAACTATAATTTCTGAAAGTACTGGTGGAATTCCAGCTATAACCTCAACACCTGCTTCTAAAACAACTGATGATAGCGTGAGAGACTCCGCATCCACTATAGAGCACAACGCCGACACTGGGACAATGAAAACTTCTGCCCAAATTACAACTGTCTCGACAACATTTGAAACCACAAGTAAGTCCATTATTGAATTTTATTTACTACAAAATATTTCTAAAATGACTACATATTCTATTATATTTGACATTAACCCTCCCATTGCTACACCGATTTTTGACATATATCATACTATAGGCATTTTTCGCTTAAATATTCAAAGCCCACAAAACAATATATATGTCATGAATGAAAAGAACCTATAGGATAAAATGATGGTTATTGCAAATCTAATAAAGTACTTTAAAGTGAATTCATTTTTAATATAAACTTTATTTTTTTTTGTAAAAAAAAAATATTGTCACTGTGTCAAGTAAAAAAATAACAAATGTATCAAGCTCCAAAAACTCAGATATCTAAAACTGTAAATAGGTGACACTATGAAATCATTTGTCCTAGTTTCATCCCTGGCCATGCGGGATCTCCTGCATGGTAGGAGTTGGGGAAAGACCTGGCAACCTACCCTGTAAAATAATTGCTAAGAGAATTCATGGAAAAAGTCACTTATTAGTGACGGTCCATGCAATCGCCAAGGGTCGGATACGACTGAATGGATAGATAGATAGATAGATAGATAGATAGATAGATAGATAGATGATAGATAGATAGATAGATAGATAGATAGATAGATGATAGATAGATAGATAGATAGATAGATAGATAGATAGATAGATGATAGATAGATAGATAGATAGATAGATAGATAGATAGATAGATGAAATCCTTTCCAACCTATGTATGTTTACGCATATGGGTGTGGAACAGGGATCATTTCCTTTTTTTTAATCATTTATTTTACTAGATTTTATAATTATTTAACAAAGTTTTTTAAACTTAAGTTAATTCTTCCTATTAATCGAGACATCAGAATTTAAATAATTTTTAAAATTACATTACAGAATTCACTAACTGCAGTCCATTTTATATTTACTACACCTTCAAAGAATATCTTTCATCTATACTGTGCTAAAATGTGATTCTTGTCATATATTTTAGATGCGTACTGCAAGAATGGTGGCAATTACAATGGCAAGAACTGTATATGCAAAGAACTTTTCCATGGCAGCGTATGTGAATTCATTGTGAATGAGATAAGGACTGGTATGTGTGTTCAGATACTGGCTGGATTTTATTCATTCAAGGTTACCCTATTCTTTTCTTGAGCAATAAGTAAATATTAAGTTAAAAAGTAATTTTACCCCTCTTAACCACTTGCCTAAAGATCACTTATACCCCCTTCCTGCCCAGGCCAATTTTCAGCTTTCAGCGCTGTTGCACTTTGAATGATAATTGTGCGGTCATGCAACACTGTACCCATATGAAATTTTTATCATTTTGTTTTACACAAATAGAGCTTTCTGTTGGTGGTATTTAATTGCCATTGGGGTGTTTTATTTTTTGCGCTATAAACAAAAAAAGAGCAACAAATTAAAAAAAAAAAATTTTCTTTGTTTCTATTATAAAATTTTGCAAACAGGTAATTGTTCTCCTTCACTGATGTGCGTTGATAAGGCTGCACTGATAGGCAGCACTGATGGGCACTGACAGGCATCACTGATCGGCACTGATGAGGTGGCACTGATAGGCAGCATTGATAGGTGGCACTATTGACCTGGCACTGATGATGCTGCACTGATAGGCGGCACTAATGGGCAGCACTGATGGGTGACACTACTGGGCACAGGTTGGTGGTACTGCTGGGCACAGGTGGGTGGCACTACTAGGCACAGGTTGGTGGTACTGCTGGGCATAGGTGGGTGGCATTGTTGGACACAGGTGGGTGGCAGTGCTAGGCACTGCTGGGCACTGGAGGGTGGCAGTGCTGGGCACAGGTGGGTGGCACTGCAGGGCACAGGTGGGTGGCACTGATGGGTACAGGTGGGTAGCACTGATGGGCACAGGTGGGTGGCACTGATGGGTACAGGTGGACGGCACTGATGGGTACAGGTGGGCGGCATTGATGGGCACAGGTGGGTGGAACAGGTGGGCAGCACTGCTGGGCACTGATCATCAGTGACCTGACGATTAGTGCTGATCACTTCCGTGACAATTGCTGGTTCTCTGCAGTACTTTCCTCATGCTGTGACAGCGTGAGGAAAGTGCAGCCGATAACCGGCAACTGTATTTACTCAGTGATCTGCTGTGTTATTGAACACAGCTGATCACGTGGTAAAAGGCCGCTGTGATTGGCCGTTTACTATATCATGTGATCAGCTGTGTCCGTAGGACACAGCGATCACTAGCGGCGCCAGGTGCACGCCACAGGGTGCACGCAGGGGGTGTGGTCTGAAATGACGTCCATGGACGTCGTCCCAGAACTAAACAACCACGCTGTAGTCATCTTTCGGATATAGAGTGGTAGGGAAGAAGTTAAAATCTCAGTTATCCTTTTCTGTTTTCTCTGTTCATTGGTCTTTAAAGTAAAATGCAAATAACAGAGGTAGTAAATATGGAGAGTAGTATCAAAATTCAATTCCATATACCTGCACCACAATACATTGTATTTTGAAATTGCTGGTAATGACCTCCACGGGTATTACTTTAAAATACCTTAAATATATGACATATCCATAACATTACTTAGTAGACTACTGTTCTATGTTATCTATGAACCATTTACATTCGCTGATACTACTATTGGGGGACCTTTCATTTTTAAGTATTTTTATGAAGTTCTAAACTCATACCATTTACCCCCAATCTTTCTAAATTTTTCCATTTCATCTTTCTCCATGTAACAAAGTTCCTGCATCCTACTAACATGTTCTACTCTGTCTATCCAATCCCTCATTGTTGTTGGATCCTGGGCCTTCCAAAACCTAGGGATTAAACCCTTTGCCGCACCAATAAGATGATATAATAAACTGTTTTTATATTGTTTTACGGACAACTCTGTTCTATAGAAAAGATATACCCATGGATCCATCTGAATAGATGTCCCCCAAATCTCCTGTATATGATAGTGACTTCAATCTTTCTAAACAAGTCCAAGTTTATAGTCCAACCATATGCAGAACCAACAGTTTGTGCCGTTCTTTACAAAATGTATTTATATATTAGTGATATTAAGACCTACTTTACATAAACCGTCTGAATAAGCACTTTGTGAATAAGTTCTAAAGTGCGAAACGTGTCAACTTTGCTCATTTTTCCCACACTGTATGTTGTCTTGCCCTTTGGATTTTATAATATTGCAATAAAGAGGATTGAGTTGGAGTGCTGACATCTGGGATTTCTCTTTTACTTGATATTAAAGCCTACTTTACATAAACCATTTGGAATATATATCGTATAGTGGCACTTTAAAGTGTGATACTCTAGGGGCTCATGTACACTGCAGCTGATAAACTCACGATTAGGAGCTGTTCAGCATTTTTTTTCAGTAGCCCCTGAACTCACCCTAATGTTTTCCTATGTGTCCATGTACACATCTTGTTGTTTACAGGCATTTAAGTTTGTCGATTTTATCAGTGTTTCAAACACAAAACACTTGTAAATGCGGCTAAACGCAGCAAATCATGTTTATAAGCGTTTGCGATTGAAATTTTTTTTTAACTGTTCCAGTTCCCGATGCTGCCCAGAGCCTATTCTCATCATGAAAAATGCATGCAAAGCATTTTCAAGGTACTCAAATGGACAAAACACTGAACACAGGATGTTCCTACCAAGCTAGTCACACATTGTAATGACCAATTCACACCTCAGACCTCTCCCACCCTTGGAAACAAAAGATATGTTAATGATCATTCACACCTCAAATTCCTCATGAAGGCCCCCTGCCAGGTGACCTTCATGACTCTCTCCACCAGACACCTTTCCCACCCTTGAAAACAAAAGAAATGTTAATGAGCAACTCACACCTAAGCTAATTCAACACATACTGCTGTCTCTGCTTCTACTCTCTGTATTTCTCTGAAACAGTCTGAAATAGTTAATAATTTACCACTTTTCAGCGCATTCTGGGCATTTGGGAGGTTCTCCTGTGCTTATCTTTAAAAAACGCTTCTAAACGCAAACGCTCATAAATGCACATAAACGCGTTATGCAAATTAAGCTAAACAGACGTTTTTTAACCTACGATTTCCAGCAATCATTTTCCATCATTCAGAAGTGTCCTGTGTACATGGGACCTAATAAGCAGCTATGTATCTCATTACAGATAAAGTACTCATTAATGTCAAAGTTACAGTTTACGTCGTAAATGAAAATTTTACAGAGGATCTGAGCAACATCGAGACAAGCATGTATAAAAGCCTCGCAAGAAGATTCATAGAGCAGGTACAGCTATGCTTCAATATTAACTGTATAATAGAACTGTGATGCTTTCCACACCCACAATCCCTCTTGGAGCTTAATTCTGTGGGGCTGATTTACTAAAACGGAAGTGTGCAAAATCTGGTGCAGCTCTGCATGGTAGCCAATCAGTTTGTATCTTTAGCTTGCTCAATTACCGAAAAAAAAAATCTGGAAGTTAATTGGTTTCTATGCAGAGCTGCACCAGATTTTGCACTCTCGAGTTTTTGTAAAACAACCTCTGTGTATATTAATTTATTGCACATTTTTTATTCAGATTCTTCTTATCATTCATTTTTTATTATCTGTTTTATATTTCTATATTATTATTACTGTTGTTGCTGTCTGTATGTTAGTAGTTGTCACAGTATTATTATACATCAACACATCATATTGTAGATTCAATTTTTATTTACTTGTAACTCCTACAGCATCTCTATTTTAGCACTGCTTATCAATTTGCTACAAATATCTGTTTAGTTCAGAAATATTGCTCTGAAAATGATATTATTATACTTTGTATGATATAGCACATTCATTCAAATTGTTATTTTTTACAGATGAATTTTTTCTATAAAGTTAGAGTCCCCTATTTTGAAGAAGTCAGAATACTCTTAGTTAGGTAGGAAACACAGTTTTATTTTATTTTTATCTATAACTGATCTATGGGAAAGAAACTAAAGAGGGGTTCTATAACCATTTGATCATGGTTTTAGACATACCATACTGATTGACACTGTAATACATTTAAACTGCCCTTTGGGGGGTTTAAATTTCAGATTTTGGATTAAAAAAATAGTAAAAATGTGATAATTATTTTTGAAAATCATGTCCAGCTAATACTTGTAGCCAAGGGCAATTTCTAAAGTATTTAGTTAATTAAATAATATAATTTAAATAATGAAAATTACATTTTTTATCTATAACTGATCTATGGGAAAGAAACTAAAAAGGGGTTCTGTAAATATTTAATCATTGTTTAAGAAATGCCAAACTGATTGACACTGTAATACATTTAAACTGTCCTTTGGGGGTTTAGAAATTATGGTGTGTTCATTGGAAAGAATCCGTCTTTTCAGATTTTGGATTAAAAAAATAGTAAAAAGGTGATAAATATTTTTGAAAATCATGTCCAGCTAATATTTATAGCCAAGGGCAATTTTAGAAGTATTTATTTAAATAATATAATAATAATAATAATAATCATTATTTATTTTTTGTAATTCAACCCAATATTTGCTTGGCATTTTTATTTTATACATTTTTTTGTCATTACACAATTATACAATTTGTAGTTAATTAAATGTTTAAATTAATTAATTGATACAAATATTAGTAAAGGTAATATTGTATTAATATTTTATTAATAAACTCTTTCTGTCTTTTTGTCTCTATTTACTATTCGTATAGTGTTAAATTTAAACACTGTTATTTTTTTTCTTCGTTTTGCTTTTATAGCAAGGGAAGTATTCGTGTTGATCATGAGGTATACTTGAGAGTCAGTTCTAAAAACATTACGGAGGAACATGCACAAGCTGTGAAAATCATTTATGAATCTTTAAAGGAAATAAACTGCACATTGGACATATTAAGAGAAGGTGAACTTTTATATATATATATATATATATATATATATATATATATATATATATATATGATTTTTTACTTTTTTTATATATATAACTTTTTTATATACAAACAGAAACAAATAATCCTGCAATACATGGGAATGCAGCTTTCCTGAGGCAATAATGCAATTATGGCTGATTTAGGAATAAATCAGAAGTCACCATTTTACTGCTGTTACTAATATAAACAATAAACCAGTGAGGTTTGAGCATTTTCACCTTCAGATTGACTACTTGCCATAACAAATCATGATGAAAATATAACCATAGCTTTTGACCCTCTAGACTTAGTGATATCTATAGTTATTTGCAGCATTGGGTTGCTAGTTATTTTAAAGAAGTGTTGTGAAAATTGGTTTTATGGTTTTGTGTTAGATTTTAAAAAAGAACCACCTGGTGCTCCCAAAAATAATAAAACACAAACTAATAAAAAAGAAGAATCAATAAAACTAGAAAAAGCAAAAAAAAGATAAGTAAGAAAAGCCTGTAAAACTAGGCAACTGGGATTGCCTTTTTTAGGTTGTGTTTTCTTTTTGTACCTTTCATTCTTCTTTTTTATTTTTATAGTTTTATGTAAACTGCCTTAGATGATAATTATAATTTAAAGTACTTTTTTTTATTACTCTCATCTGTCATGTCTGTTTTTCACATCTGAAGAAAATTAGGTATGTCTAACGATTTAACTAGATATTTCTTCTATTAAAGGAATTTTGTGCTTCAATTCAAGTAGAACCGCAATCAATAGAGAAGACTTTGATGTATCAGGTAAAAATAATGTATAGAAGTGTGGCACATATTGATTATTATTATTATACAGGATTTATATATTATTATTATTATACAGGATTTATATATTATTATTATTATTATACAGGATTTATATGGCGCCAACAGTTTGCTCAGCACTTTACAATATAACGGTAGACAATACAGAAAAAATACAGTTCAATACAAGAGGGATAGGAGGGCCCTGATCCTTGGAGCTTACAATCTAGGAGGGAGGGGCTAATGGTACAAAAGGTAGTAACTGTGGGGGATGGACTGGTAGGAGGAGTAGAAGATTCCATTATTAGCCGAGGGCAGGATAGGCTTCCCTGAAGAGATAGGTTTTCAGAGATCGCCTAAAAGTGAGCAGAGTAGGCAATAGTCTGATGAATTGGGGTAGAGAGTTCCAGAGGATGGGGGAAGCTCTGGAGAAGTCCTGGAGACGAGCCTGGGAGGAGGAGACAAGGGAGCTAGAGAGCAGGAGGTCATGTGAGGAGCGGAAAGGATGGTTTGGGTGATATTTGGGGACAAGATTGGTGATGTAATTTGGGGCAGAGTTATAAATGGCTTTATACTGTATGTTATTGTTAATGTTTTGAATTTTAGCTGTTAAGCAATGCAAAGCCAGTGGAGGGATTGGCAGAGACGGGTGGAGAACACTGAGTGGAGGCCAGTGGAGGGATTGGCAGAGAGGGATGGAGGACACTGAGTGGAGGCCAGTGGAGGGATTGGCAGAGAGGGATGGAGAACACTGAGTGGAGGTCAGTGGAGGGATTGGCAGAGAGGGGTGGAGGACACTGAGTGGAGGCCAGTGGAGGGATTGGCAGAAAGGGATGGAGGACACTGAGTGGAGGCCAGTGGAGGGATTGGCAGAGAGGGATGGAAGCCAGTGGAGGGATTGGCAGAGAGGGGTGGAGGACACTGAGTGGAGGTCAGTGGAGGGATTGGCAGGGAGGGGTGCAGGACACTGAGTGGAAGCCAGTGGAGGGATTGGCAGAGAGGGATGGCAGATACAGAACGGTTAATAAGGTGGATGAGTCTGGCAGCAGCATTCATGATAGACTGAAGAGGGGATAGCCTGCGATGAGGTCGGCCAATGAGGAGGGAGTTACAATAGTCAAGATGAGATAACAAGGGAGTGAATAAGTTGCTTAGTAGTTTCCGAGGTTAGGAACGGGCGTATCTTGGAGATGTTGGAGGTGAAGTCTACAAGATTTGGACAGCAATTGGATTTGAGACTGAAAGGACAGATGGGAGTCTATTATTATTATTATTATTATTATTATTATTATACAGTATTTATATAGCGCCAACAGTTTGCTCAGCGCTGTACATTATAATGGGAGTCTAGTCTAGTTATGCACAAAGGACTAACTGTATCTATATAGAACTACATATAATGACTACATAGCCTATGTGCAAACCTTAACAATCCTAAAACATGACTAAACTAATGCAAGATTTTGGGTCCCGGTTTCCAGGACCAGCGTGACGTTACGCTGCCTCTGTTCTTAGTTCGAGTACATATGTACATCGGATGTTTGTAACTCGGGAACTGCCTGTATTTAATTTGGAGGATTTTCTTTTCTTTTCCAGATCTTGACTTGTTTTGCATCTAAGACATTCTCAGTTTATTAATTATTGCATAAACTGGTCCTAAAGTGGGTCTACTCCTATCAAATCTCCAGAACATATTCTTATTGTAATGCAGGCCATAGACGGGACGTTTATCGTCCAAATTTTCGTCCGCACGAAAAATCGGCCGATATTCATGCCGTTAGTGGGGCCAGCCCGTTGGCCGTTTTTCGTGTATCTTCTCGTTTACTTTTATCGGTCATGCTGGAAAATCCACAAAAAAACTGATGTTTTTCGTGGACATTGGTGGCAACATTGGTGCCAGCAACGACTGATTTTTCGTTTATTGGCCGAAAATTCAGCCGATAAATGACTTGTCTATGGCCAGCCTAATTCTATATTTAGTAATACAGGCAGTCCCCGAGTTAAGTACATTCGGCTTACGTAATACTCATACTTACGTACACTTCCCTCGGGACCGGAAGTCAAGCTGTCAGCATTCTTGTGCAGCAAGCTGATAAGAGACTAGCTGATAAGAGACATCAGAGAGACATAAGAGACAGAGACATCCATTGCTCGTTACTTGTGGGGCTAGCAGTGTCTGCCCACTATCTCCAAAGTGATTTAAGACTGTCTGTCTGCACCTCCGGGGAGAGGAAAGGAGAGGCTGTCAGGCTGCTCACTGAAGTGATCCTCCGTCTGTGCAGGGGGGAGGGGGCAGCGTGTGCTGTGTAAAGGAGAGCAGAGTTCTCTCATACAGTACATTACAGTACAGTGTATTTTTACATTTGGATGTCGGAGACACTGTTGCTGCCCAATCCTCTCCAACATGCCATCCTCTGCCAAGATAGTTTAAAGTTGTACTCTACACTGTACAAGAGTTTACAGTATAATATTTGAATGTTGAATTTGATGTTTAAACATTTACATGCACATAAAAGTTAAATATGTTAAGGCAAACATGTGTCCAAGCTGCAGTTCTTATGCAAAACACCAGTTTAGAGCCTCTTGAGGTTTTACTGCTTTCTGTAACCTTATTACAAAAACGTAATCTAATATCCTGTCGTTTGGTTAGTAGTTAGTGCTTATAAAAGTGCCTGATTCAACTTATGAACAAATTCGACTTATGAACAAACCTACAGTCCCTATCTTGTACGTAACCCGGGGACTGCCTGTACATTTATTTTGTATTTTTTTCACCTCTACAAAGCACACTTTAATGCGTAATACATTTACTTTACAGGCCTGTGTTCTACAGTGGATACAATTCCTGAGGAATTCAAGCACTATTTCTACGGTGTTATAACCCCCAGCGATGGCTTCTTGTGTGTGAACAACTGCAGTCAGAGCAACCAACATTTCATAGACTGTAATAAGGGTCGATGTCTAGTGAACAGCAAAGGACCCAGCTGCTAGTAAGTTGTCTCTTCTCCTGTTCCAAGTTGTATATCACTACTTTCCAAAGTATTCACTTTCCTTTGGCTGTTACTGTGACATAGGTGGTGTCCAGCTCCCTGGGGGGGGAGAGAAGAGGTTCCCCTATGTAAAAAAAAAACAACTCCAAGCACTTTTTGTATCCAAAAACCACATCTGAGCTGCAAGGCGATTGAAGAAAAGTCACAAATGAATGCAATTACTGTGTGTATGAATGATAATAAAATTGTATTTCTCAGCTTGGCTGGTGTGGGCACCTGAAACTGTCTTGATATCACCCCCCCCCCCTAAACTACTATATAGCAGAAAGCAGACAGGTTAAGGGAAAGACATGACTAGCCAACCAAGACTTTCTGTGGTGTTGGAAATGAAGATGCCTCCAGTGCGCTGCATATGTTATTATCCAATCAGCTAGCTGGGGTGGTACTCATGTTTGTCACAGTTTAACCTACAGTTTCCTGCTTGTGAAATTCATACCTCTTTGCTGCAGTGGTTCTGTTGGATCTGTGGTTCTACTCACATGTGCTGCTGGCTTCTGTGTTCACCTATGGACGTCAGTGCTCTACTGTGTATTTATATCCTTTTCCCTTCTATCACTTCCTGGATGCTCTCTCAGTCTACAACTCTCTATATAGCAGTGTTTCTCAACTCCAGTCCTCATGGACCCCCAACAGGTCATGTTTTCAGGATATCCCTCAGATGAAACAGCTGTGGTAATTACTAAGGCAGTGAAACTGATCAAATCACCTGTGCAAAATAATGGAAATCCTGAAAACATAACCTGTTGGGGGTCCATGAGGACTGGAGTTGAGAAACACTGCTATATAGACATGCTCAGTCCAGCTCACACTGCCTGAGTAACTTCCTAGTTCCTCTATGCTCCTGGATTCTTGTGTATTACTTGTATTCTGTGTCTGACTTCCCATGAACCGACCCTGGCTTTATCTAACGTTTTTTCCCATATGCTGTATGCCCTGACCTTAGCTTGTTTCCTGGATGTTCTTCTGCTTCCTGCTATCTGTGCTCTGCACATGTGATTGGTCATTGCATCTTCAGCTGGACTTACCTGGGGGCCACGACCTGGTTCCAGTCTGCTGCAAATCTATCATGTGACCTGCTGTGACCAATCACAGCAGGTCTCATGATAGTTGTATACAATGGATGGCTTCCTTTCATGCCATCCATTGTATACAACTGTGTCTAGAAGTGAATGGTCACAGAGATCAAATGCACAGGTCTTTTTCACCAGTCTGCGCTCGTGAAAAAGAATTCTGGGGGCTTAGACTCTGCAGGACCCCGAGTTGTCCTTCTACCAGGACTCACTACCATAGGAATCTGACAATGTCCTACTGTAGACTTGCTGCAGGGTTGGCAATGAAGATGCCTCTAGTGTGCTGCTTATTTTATAACCCAATCAGCGAGCTGGGGTGGTACTCATGATTGTCACAGTTTAGCCTGCAGTTTCCTGCTTGTGAAATTCATACCTCTTTGCTGCAGTGGTTCTGTTGGGTCTGTGGTTCTACTCACAGTACTACTTTGGGGAAGTGATCAGTATTTTTTTTTACACAATCTGATTGCTTATAGCAAATAATTTCTTTGTTATAAACAAGCATTTAACTGAATGAAATCGATTCATTCAGTTTTTTTTGTTGTGATTAGCTGTGACTGGCCATGGCTAATCACACGACACAGATGGGCTGTGATTGGCGCAGCCTGTGCATGTGATCGCTGTGACCATTCACAGCTAGACACACTTGTATACAATGGATGGCATGAAAGGAAGCCATCCATTGTATACAACTGTCATGTGACCTGCTGTGATTGGTCACAGCAGGTCACATGGTACTGGCATTGGGGCCGGTACACAGATCTGTCCAAGGTACATGGCCTGTGACAGATCTCACCACAAAGCGGCCCTGCGGGCCTGCGCACAGCACAATCCAGGAAGGACGTCATGTAATGACCTACCAGAGGGACGAGAGGCTAGCCAAGCCGTCATTGTACAATATGCCAGGTGGCAACTGTTTAAGGTGGCAGCAGTGGACATTATTTGTCAATTATTAAGATGTTTTGTTTGAGCACGCTTTCGGCTCAAGGGTTTTCGGTTGTGTTTTATAGCTATCACTGCAATATTTTATATATACAGTATATATATATACTGTATATATATATATATACACACAGCGAACATATGAAAATACATTAACGTGTATTTTAGTGTACGCAAACACAATGTTACCTAGTTTTTGGTACCATATAAATGATTGGGTTGTACCGAGTAAAATGATACCCAACAAGTCTATTATACACCTGATGTCTCTCTCCTGCCTTTCGCTGAAGCTATGCTCTTTGGCCTGACAATGTAGGTTTTAATGACCTCTGGTTATGAAAGGGTTAAAGTCCTTGGTATGTATTTCAGCATATTTCTGTTTTGGCTGCATTGACCTAACAGTATATATGCAGAATATATATGTATATATAGATAGATAGATAGATAGATAGATAGCGATAGATAGATAGATAGATAGATAGATAGATAGATAGATAGATAGATAGATAGATAGATAGATAGATAGATAGATATCGAATCCCAGCCACGGCACCACCCTCCTGCCTGGAGTTTGCATGTGCTCCCTGTGCCTGTGTGGGTTTCCTCCGGGTACTCCGGTTTCCTCCCACACTCCAAAGACATGCTGGTAGGTTAAATGGATCCTGTCTAATTGTCCCTAGTATGTGTATGTATGAATGTAAGTTAGGGACCTTAGATTGTACACCCCTTGAGGGTTAGGGAATGATGTGAATGTATAAAATATATATGTAAAGTGCTGCGCAAATTGACAGCGCTATATATAAGTACCTGAAATAAATATATATATATATATATATATACATATATATATATATTGAATATTGTAATAATAATTTGCAGGTGTGTTGTGGAGCAAGAATTCTGTCTTAATTTTAATTTTTCTTCCTCTTATATCCTCCTAGCTGTGAGATGTCAGACCATTTCTGGTATACAGGAGACCGATGTCAGACAGCTGTCAGTAAAGCCGGTCTTTATGGAGGAGTGGCTGCTGCTCTTGTTGTGTTGCTGATCATTATTACATCAATGGCTATCCTCTTATGTCTGAGGAAATATACTTTTGACAAGGAAAGGTAGGAAGAATGATTATCCTGGAATGTTTAAAAGGGAAAAAAAGAGAATATACATCAATTGTAATTAATTAAATACATATTTAAAATTACCATATGGTGGAATTGTGTAAATGACGTTTATTTGTTATGATCAGGATAAAAAAAAAGTGAAAGAGTGAGAAAATAAAAAGCATGAGTGTTGAATTTGTGACACAAAGTTGCAACATGTTCTTAATATTATTGTTACATTATTGTTATCATTATTATTCAGGATTTTTATTGTATAATGCTAATAGCTTGTGTAGCGCTTTACAAAATATAAGGAGAAAGCACAGTTACAGTTTGTGATCAGGATAAAAAAAAACAGACTTTTTTTTAGTTAGGAAATATAAAGCTTGAGTTTTGAATATGTGACATGAAGTTGCGACATTTTCTTAATATTATTATTAATATTACTGTTCAGGATTTTTACTCTATAATGCTAATAGTTTGTGTAATGTTTTACAAAATATAAGGTGAAAGTACATTTACAGTTTGTTATGATCAGGATAAAAAGAGGTAAACTTTTTTAGTGAGGAAATATAAAGCTTAAATTTTGAATATGGGAAACGAAGTTGCAACATTTTTTAAATATTATTAATATTATAATTTTTTTTTCATTAATAATATTATTATTTAGGATTTATACTGTAGAACGTTAATAGCTTGTGCAGCACTGTACAAAATATAAGGAATACAGTTACAAAAAATTCAAGACAAGAGGGTTAGGAGATTCCTGATCATAAGAGATTATAAAATAAAATGGAGGGACATGGGATACAGAAGGTATTACTTGAGTGGAGATGATTTGATGGAGAAAGTAAAAGCTTAGTTTCTTAAGGTAAAGGTGGGATAGGCTTCCTAGAAGAGATGAGTTTTCAGGAATCACCTAAAGGCAGATGAAGTAGGAGATAACTGTACAGACTAGGAGATTCAGAGGATAGGAGAGGCTCTGTAGGTCAACATGGGAGGAGAAGACAAGAGAGCTGGAGAGCAGAAGGTCCTCAAAGAAGTGGAGATGACAGTTTGGGTGAAATTTTGAGATGAGGTTGGTGATGTAGATTTGGGTAGAGTGATGAATTGTTTTATGTGCCAATGTTGGTATTTTGTATTTTATTTGTTGGGCAAGAAACCAATAGAGAGTTGTCATGGAAAGTGAGTGTCAGGACCTGGGACTTTTACTGTGTCAGGCAGTAACTCTTCTCACTGAGCTACCTAGGATGCTGGACAACACTCTGCCTGATCTATTGAACAATCCTGCCTTGGGCCTTGTTTTCCGATGAACCTTGAACGCCTTTCTCCTCCCATGACCTTCCTGATAAATGCCATGTCTCTGCACTTCCTGTTTGCCAGATTATTGTGCCTTCTCCAGCCAGTATCTCGCTGTGGTGTCCGTTTATGAACCAGCGGTAATAGATCGCCGCTCAGTTCTCTGGCATTCTCGGAGAACACAGTTCTCCTGTGAATGCAGTTTATGAAGCAGTTCTCCGAACGAAGGGAGAACGGTCTCCAAACGCTGGAGAACGGTCTACAAACTCTGGAAAACGGCTGATTTTACTATAATCTCGTGAGATTACAATAAAAGATCAGTTTACTAAACAGAGGTAAACTATCGCTGCTTAGTTTGCGGTCCCTCTGATTCTCCAGCTCTGGGCTGGAGAATCTGGAGGGAAAACACAGATCTCCAGAGAAGGGCTGACATGATCTCCTGAGTGTCATAAACTGTGAATGACCAGAGAATAGCTGAGATCTGTTGAATCACAGCTATTCTCTGTGTCATAAATGGCTTGTTCCTTGACTACGATTCTGCCTCGTCCCAACCTGCAACCACTTGTTACCGACCCTTGGCTTGTTTACTGACTACGCTTCTGCTAGATCCCTACCTGCCATACCAGTTACTGGATCCTGGCTTGCTCACCTCCTGGTGGGGTGATCCTGAGAACTGCGACCTGGTACTAACACGCAGCAAAATCCATCTCCACCATCAGGAGCTCTGGTGAATACCGGTTAGTGCTTAGACCCCGCACCTCAGGTGAGCCTGCGTCATCTCCCAGGGTGACTTACCTATCCTGTTAGTTGGTCTGCTGCTATAGCTACTGGTCTCTGAACCTGACCTCACACCGTGACACTGAGCCATATTCATAATAGACTGAAGAGGGGGTAGCCGATGTAGTGTAGGTCAATAAGAAGTCAAGTACTGGTGCTTACACAGCTTGTGTAAAAAATACAGTTAACGTGGTTGTAAAGGCTGAAGGTTTTTTTTTTACCTTCATGCATTTTATGCATGAAGGTAAAAAGCCTTCTGTGTGCTGGTCCCCCACAATGCTTGCCTGACCTGGATCTCTATCCAGTCATATGCCCAAGAGCAGTGCCTTTCTTCCATCTCATTGGCTCAGAAAAAGCAGCAGGAGCCATTGAGGAGGGAGGGGATGGGGCTGAGTCCCACTTTGTGTGTCAATGGACACACAGAGAGGGGCTCAGGAGTGAGCATGCAAGAGTGCCTCTATAGCAAGAAGCTTACTATGGGAGCGCTCAGCAGGGGGGAGGGACTAGGAACACTGGTGGACCCAAGAAAAGGAAGATGGGGCTGCTCTGTGCAAAAATTTAAAGAGCACGTAGGTATGACATGTTTGGGTTTTTTTTTATTTATTAAAAACTGGGCCTTTAATATCACTTTAATGATGTAATAATGAACTGATAGCTGTGTTCATGTCTGTTGTATCTGCCCGGAGTTGAGTTTTGATTTTTGTATGTGTCTCAGGTTGATTGAGACAGAGCCAGACTGGAATGGGAATGAAACAGACTTTAGCCAACCTGCTCCCGCCTGTATCACAGAGGAAGAAACCTCTTCTAAATCTGACACTGCATCCACTTTGAAGTCATCTTGCTCTCTGCCTGGATCTCAGATTACTGAATCAAACTATATACCATTTTACCCATCACTGGAGAATGTAAACACACACAAACGTAAGTTGATCCATAATTTTAGGAGTGAAACATATTACGCAACATCATACAACTACTATTGTAAATTCACACCAATCCTGCCCCACAATGGCTCACATGCTACCATAAGCTCATGTTTTTATCCAATGGTCAAAATTAGGGTTGGATGGGGCATTACAAAGGGGTGGGGCTTTGCCGGGTGATCCCACTCCTTGTAACGTCATTGGGTGTCCATGCCCCTTTGTTATTTAAGAACTGTCAGACAGCAGATGCCTTTGTCAAGTGCAGAGCTTTTTTTTTTTTGCGCGGTCAGAGTGGCGGCGTTCATTGTTTTTGACGTTAGATCTACTTCGGGGACATTTATTTTTTATATTTTGTTTTTTAATAAATGACTTGTCAAAAACTGTAGTTTTTTTATTACCTTTTTAAATTTTTTTGGTGGATAAGTAGGGCTACTATGTACCCTATACTCATTTACCAAGGGGGGCAGGATCTGGGGTCCCCTTGTTAATGGGGGCTTCCAGATTTCACTGAGACCTCAGCCTGCAGACCCCCACAACCACTGCCCAGGGTTGTGGGGAAGAGACCCTTGCTCCCCCTACCCCAAAGCACCCCCCCATATTGAGGGTATGTGGCCTGGTATGGTTCAGGAGGGGGGGGTGCTCACTTGCCCCCCCCCCATTTCCTGACCTGCCGGGCTGCATGCTCAGATAAGGGTCTGGTATGGATTTTGGGGGGGACCCCACCACATTTTTGGTTCAATTTTGGCATGGGGTTCCCCTTAAAAACCATACCAGACTCAAAGCGGGGACACCACGTCTTTTTTTTTTTTTTTTCCTTATTTTTTAAATTGCAGGCAATTCTTCTTTTTTTTTTTTTTTTTTTTTTTTTTTTTTTTTTACATTCAGCTGTCAGTGGGAAAACCACTGACAGCTGATGAGTCATCAGTTACTAACGTGGCAGCCGGCTTTCCGGGACGTGGCAGCCAGCTTTCCAGCCCTGTCCTAAGCAACCAGCTATTATTCACACAGAGTTCAAATCGTTCCAAAAATTTGGAGTTCATTAGAAAATTAATAAACTAAATTAAATGAATTATAACAAAGTTTGTTACTATTATTTGGAAATTTGGATACATCCCAGTCTCCAAATAAGCAAAAATTTGTCCAAATCTAGATTCGGACCAAAACAAATTGCACATATCTAGTACTCAGTGAAGTGACTGGCCTCAGATGATACACAGAGATAAATCAAATCCTCCTACATAAGTTGTACCTGTTAATTTGTAGTCTTCTCTTTTCTTCAGCTGTTCAAAGGCCTGAATTTATAAAGCTTTTCTGAGCTTTTAGAAAACAAGGGGGCAGAAATATGAAGTTACACACTTCAGAGCTCAGTGCAGAGAGCTCTGAGAGTGGATTGGAGGAAAGGGACACACCCTTTCACACTGCGTCAGAGCTCAGGCTGTAAATCACAGGCTGTGTGCTGGAGCTCCCTCCTCTGTCACATTTTTTCTCTTGGTGTCATGAAAACTTGTCAGAAGTGACTCATGCAGATAGGAGAGGAACACGGCAGCCTCCCCTGGCAGAAATTGAGAAATTTTGTCATTGATATTGAAAATATGACTGATCATGCCAAAAAATGCTCTTTTATTGAAGGATGATGATCATATGAAGCCATTTATTATCAAAGAGTTGTTTGGCTCCTTTTTAAATCATAATAACAGCAATCACCCAAATGGCCCGGATCAGAAGTCTCCACCCCCTGGAATGTTTGGCCTTGGTACAGACACACAAGGTGACACACACGGGTTACAATGCCAATTAGAGGTTAATGTCCCACATCTGTGGCTTTAAAATTGAAATTAGTGTCAGTGTATAAATAGTCAATGAGTTTGTTAGCTCTTCCATGGAAGTACTGACTGGGCTAGATACTGAGCCATGGGGATCAGAAAAGAACTGTCAAAAGTCCTGCGTAACAAGGTAATGGAACTTTATAAAGATGGACAAGGACATAAACAGATGTCCAAAGCCTTGAATATGCCATTCCAGGGTATGTAAACTTTTGATCATGGTAATTTGGGTGATTTATGTTAATATGATTTAAAAAGGAGTCAAACAACTCTTTGATAATAAATGGCTTCATATGATCATCATCATTCTTCAATAAAAGAGCATTTTTTGGCATGATCAGTCATATTTTCAATATCATTGCCAAAATTTCACAATTTCTGCCAGGGGATGCAAACTTTTGAGCACAACTGTAAGTACCTGAAATAAATAAAATAAATAAATATAGCATGGATAAGATTTTTTTTTTTCCATTTTTTTTTTTGTTCTTTTTCTTTCAGCTTGCAGATCAGGAAAAAAAATCACCAATGAAATAACAGAAATGTGATATATATTGGGGATCATTTTTATTGAGCATACTTCTAATAAATGAATGTATTTTCTCTTTGCAGATGGTTAATCCATGAGTACTCCATTCCAAATCTCAAGTGTTACATCTTCAATTGTCCCTGCCACCAATAACAAAATGTTTTATACATGGATCTAGCTACCTGCACAGCATTTAAAGCAGACCTGTCCCAAACCTGGACATTACAAAGCTGAGCGTATGATCAAAAATGCATAAACAGAGATCATAGTGGGGTTTTGATTAAAATAGCATGGTGAGACAATCGGTAGATCCAGACATACAAACAGTTGACGTTTTTTTCTGTAAAATGTAATTTTAGCTCTGCGGCTGCCCCTCGCACCTTTTACGCCTCCCTACTGGTCAGTGAAGCCATCCATCACATTATTTGTCCAATAGGAAGGAACAGTGCTGGATTACCAAATAGACAGAAAGGGCACCAGTCTATGGGCCTCACACCTTTAAGGGCCCCTCAACAACTGATAAAATCACATTGATTTGATCTTGAAAGACAATTATAATGAAGCTTTCTTCATTGCTTACAAAAGATAGAAAAATATGAATCAACTCTCTATAGGGAGAATGCTGTGTTAATGTAATGTATCCAATAACAACTTAAAGTACATAAACCATAGACATCAGGTTTACATTGCACTTTGTCTCTTCAAAGCTCATCGTGTTTCATCTGTCAGTTTGTAAAAAATTTGGTGTAACCTATGTACATATAATTTACAGTAGTGATGGTCATCTCCATCCCCAGTGTTATCTACATCTACATCTCCAATGTTATCCAATGTTAGAGAGAGCACATGTGAAAACCTACGAGAGGGCCCTAAGGTTTTGACTACCTAGGGACCGCCACAGAGTTTAACCCGACACAGGGAAGGATCTGCATAATCAGCTACATTTCCTCCGGACTCCTTGTGACCTGGAGACGATGTTAGCCATGTTCCTTGTGTCCATCTTTTGGCATGATAGGAGTGTCATGATCCAATCCAACCAGGGCCAAGCAGACCTACATTTGAAGTAATTTATACAACTGACTATTCAAGGGAAATATATTGAGCAGGGGCGGACTGACCATTCGAGCACTCGGGCACCGCCTGAGGGCCCGGGGTCAGTAGGGGGCCCCATGAGATGCCCCTGGTACCTTTCATTGGCTGTTTCATAGGCTTTTTTGGGTGTGGGTGAGGACACAGGGGCCCCATGATCCCCTATTGCCCGGGGGCCCCATGAGTTGTCAGTCCACCCCTGATGTTGAGTATGTCTTTTGTGTGATTGTTATGTCTGATAAAGTTTAGTATGTTAGCCAACAAGGACTATTGCAATTTTTTGGATCCTGAAGAAGCGGTTGCCATGAAACGCGTAGTTCTTTTGGATAAAGGATCCATCATTATGCTCTTGTGAACTATCCTAACTAAACAAATATGAATATATATAATATACCCTCTATATTCTCTTTATGCTCTTACAAGATTAATAAAACATGATTTTAGAAAGATTTTGTTGAAGATTTATATTTGAATGCTCTTGGATGCCTGAGAAAATACCGTCCCTTTTTTTTATAATTTTTTTATATAACGAGGAACTTTATTTAAGTTATTGTAATTTATGAAAACTATTTATTAATGTTGCAAAATGTATTTTATTGATATGTTTATGCTTCTTTATCAATTTTTTTTCTTTTTTTGCTCATTTGTAATAAAATATTATTTGCGTGCAATTAATTTAAGTTTTTTGCTTATGTGCAAAGGCCTCCTGTAATATTTTGTGATGTTGTTTGTTTTTTCTAGTCGGAGACTAGGTTAACCAAATAAATATCTCTATTTAAAGCAAAAGTCCAGCTCTAGGTGTCCCCCAAGACCTTGACTCCCCCCACCCCAAATCTACTTCAAATATTTACTTCTTTAAAAAAAATCCTATCTTTGTTTTTGTTTCCTGTTATTTTCAGGCCAGTGTGGTGATGTCATGAGTTCTTCTTTTTCCTCAGCAACTGTCCATCCTTCTGGACTGAGTGGCACCGTCAGCCAAGGATGAATACTGTGAGCCAAGGCTGTGTAATATTTTTCTTCCTCCCAGGGGGGTGTGTCCATGACAACCTTTAGTTACAGGACATAGATAAAATGACACTGGCCTTTATTCAACTTAGGAAACTGAGGACGTCTAGTGGTACAGAAGTTTTATTGCAGGGGACAACATTGAATTAAAGGTGAAAATTACAGTTTTGACTGTTTAATGGAAGCCAAAACAAGCATTAAGTAGAATGCAAACTCATTGACACTAAAACAATAAGTAGTCTCTTCTCGTTTGTGCTGATCGTGATAGAAGATCTCAGAAAGCCATATACAGGGACCAGACTTCTGCAAAGAATAGACTTAGGGAAACCAATAAAAAGATTCTCCTAGAGGGAAAAGCTCATCACAGGAGCCCAAGATATGGCATATAGTGTAGTAATTTATTAAAAGATTAAAATACAATCCACGTGGATACAATCATACATATGTGTATACAACACATACCAAGATGGCCGCCGCTCTGAGCTCTGGCCGCATTACGTCAGCACGTAAGGCTCCACCCAACGCCTCCACCCAACGCGTTTCGTGCACATGCATGTCCTCAGCGGGCGTACTAGAATATTTAAAGTTACTGATTCCAGATATTCTAATATCACAACGGGAATCCAGAGGTATACATATACCTATTGATATTTATCAAGTGGCAAGAACATTTCTTTTGACACAGCCTCCTTGAAATCCTCTACAGAATTTTTAACCTATGTTACAGTACTCTCATACCTGCATTTACTCCGTTCCCCCTTTACTTTTATAACGACTCAAGCTTGGATATATTGATCCATAACACATACAGTATTATAGACATTCCAGATATTCTAATATCACAATGGAAATCCACAGGCATATATACACTTACAGATATTTATCAAGCGGGAAAACCCATTTCTTTTGACACAACCTCCCTAAAAATTCTCTATCCCCAATACAGAAATTTTAACCTACGCTAAAGTACTCTCATGCCTGCTTTTACTCTTTTTCCCCTTTACTCATATAACAACTCAAGCTTGGACATGTTGGTCCATACCACATACTACTTACTACTACATACTACTAAAAGGTATTTCTTAATTTTATCAGTTACTTTGTCTAAAAACATTTACCAAAACCCCATCAATTTACAAGTGGGAATCTGAACTTCAAACTTTCTCAGATAAGCAATGGAAAAGGGTCATCAAAGCCAACTATACTTATACTAAATGCTACAACTACTGGGAAATGGCATAACATCTCCACATTAGGTGGTCCCTTACACTCTATAAACTAGCCAAATTCCCTAACTCTAAGTTCAACTTATGCTGGTGTGGCTGTAGACAAGTGGGTAGTCTCAGGGGTGTATTTACCACAAGGCAAACAAGGCATTTGCCTAGGGCGGCATTTTTCAGGGGGACAGCACTGCCCCCTGGAAGAAGGAAAGGAAGAAGGGACACGCGGCATGGGGACCAGGAGGGATCCGAGAGAGGCTGTGGGCTGCTTGACAGTGTATGCAGAGCCCAAGCTGTGAAGGTGAGTGTCTTCTCTCTCTTGACGGGGGGGTGGGGTGGTGGCCAGTGTATGGAGGGTTGTGGTAGTGGAAATCTCTCTCAGGTGGGGGGGCAGGGGTGTTAGGCAATGTCAGGCTCTCTCCGCAAGGGGGGGGGGGTGGTGTTGATTGGTGTCAGGCTCTTTCTGCGGAAGTGGGGGGTGGCGTTGGGTGGCCAATTTTGGTGTTGCCTAGGGCAGCACAAAACTTAAATACACCACTGGGTACTCTAGTTCATATCACTTGGACCTGTCTACACATGCGCAGTTACTGGGATACAATTTTTTGTTTAGTTTCCTCTGTTGCAGGTAACACTGTGACAAAGAATGTAGAATTGGCAATCCTCACTATAAATGTAGGCAAGTATTCCCAGAGAGCTCCGATACATAATTATTCATACATTTTTTGCAGCTAGTTATGTGTAATGAGGGCATGGAAATCCCCTGAGGTTCCAGATGTGTCAGATGTTACAGAACACATGGATACTATCTATGATTATGGACAAGTGATGTCATACAAAGATGGGAAAGCAATGCAATTCTATAAGAACTGGAACTTATGGCGCTTATATAGAAATTTGGACACTTAAAGTGGTTCTAAAGGTAGAAGGTGTTTACCCCCCAATACTCACCTGAGCCCCCTCTCGACCCAGCAATGTGCACAAGAGCCTCGGCTGTCCTAGAACTTCCTCTTCTCACTGGCTATGACAGCAGTGGGAGCCATTGGCTCCCACTGCTGTCAATCAAAGCCAGTGAGTCAATGAGGAGAGAGTGGGGGCACGACCAAGTCGTGATTCTTTGTGTCTTGTAAATGAATAGAACCAGGCTCGAGGGAGAGCATGTACCAGTGCCCCCATAGCAGGTGGCTTGCTATTGGGAACACTGGTCAAGGGGGAGGAGCCAGGAGCACCGGCGGGGGACAGAGCAGGTAAGTATACTATGTTTGTTATTTTAAAAAAAAAAGCCCAACCTTTAAAACCACTTTAAGTTATCTTTACTAGCCACTTGTCAGCCTTTATTGTATACAGTGTTTTACTATGTATTGCATCCAAAGCCTGGACATGTATTTTCAGCATAATTTTTGCCAATGATTGGTAACCCTAGTGCTGCGTAATTCTCTATTTTTATTGGTGGTATTTCCTTCTGTTTATCTTTATATAATTTTTGAAATTTAAAAAAAAAAATACTTGGTAACTAATCGTAACTGAACATGTCCCTACTGCATTATCTACTGTACCACTGGATGGTGCAAGTACATGTCTAAGAACAGCATGCCCAGGCAGAGCTGAGGAATGCCAGTTACAGGTCTAAAGTGGACCATCATTGGGGATGGTGGAACATCAGTTCCCTATGGGAGATAAGCAGGGTTCAGCCCTTACTTAAGGGCTGCACAGATAGTCCCCACAAGAGTCATATATCATGTCTAAAATACAAATAAAAAAATGTAAGAAATAAAAATAATTGTTAGTTTGCTTACAAAATATAATTCTCAGCTCAAGGACACTCAAGATATTTAACAATGTACATGTACATTCTACACAAACGAATCCGTGGTTTCATTTGAAAGGGCTAGTTCCTCTAACTAGAACCCACCTTTACCTTATAAAGTCTAAACTGATGGAATAAATGAAATGTGGACATTTAGGGGTACCTGCACAAACACCCACCTTTGCCCCTGAGCACCAAACAGACTACAAAAATGCAAACTCCAACTTGATGTACGAACAAAGAGACTAACCCAACCTCTGGCCACCTTACAGGTCTCTCTACTGGTGTATGGGAATGTTGTTGCCATTCACAGGGAGAATACAAGATACCCTAACATTTGTTCCCAAGAGAAAATTCTGAATCTGATAAGCCCCATGCCCACAGACCCCCACAATTACCAGCCTCAATTTTGGGGATGAGCTCCTTGTCTTCATCAACATGGGGAAAAGGTGCTGGTGTTGGGTCCCCAATGTTAAGGGAGTGTGGCCCAGAATGCTTCAGGAAAGGGGCGGGCACATGGTCATCTCCCCCTGTTGCTGACCAGCATGGATGGATTTCCTACAGGACCTCCCACAGTTTTTTGTTTATGAGGTGGTAATAAGTGGAGGGAAGAAAAAGTGCAGCTCAACATGTCCCACAGGTATGCTGGCCATGGGAGAAAGTGGTTTTGTCATGCGGCTAGGGCCGTCTGTTACTTTATGTGGACGCAGTGGCTGTATGAACACAGTTGCATGTTCTAGTATGACAGGTGTGAAGGTGTGAATGACTGGCCCCAAATGCACACTGTCTATGTTCAGGGCTGTACAACTGTACCCACACAACTGTCACATTACGACCTGTGGCTGCGTTCATACCAGGGGCGGACTGGCCATTTGGAAACTCGGGCACTGCCCGAGGGCCCGGGTCAGTAGGGGGCCCCATGAGATGCCCGTGGTACCTTTTTCATAGGCTTTTTGAGTTTGGGCAAGGACACAGGGGCCCCATGATCCCCTATTGTCCGGGGCCCCATGAGTTGTCAGTCCGCCCCTGGTTCATACAGCTGCTGCACCCCCATAGTGAAACATAGGTTGCCTGCACACAGCTGCAGGTGGCTCCAGCTACATGAACAAACCACTGATTTACACCATACAGACTACCGCACCCATGTGAATGAGCTACAAAACCTCATTTCCACATGCAGCTTTATTTATTAACTGAATACAGTTTTTTCTTTTAGATTTAGCAGGAATGTTGTAAGCTATATTGTGTTTGTGTCCACTAATTATGATTGTAGTTTATTTTTAGCGAAAATATTGTTTTGATATTTTCAGGGGGGGGGGGCATCAGGTAGGCTATATGGAACCCCATGATTTCTGACAGCAGCCCAACCAGGCAAAACTGTACCAGAGTTTTGAGGTTCCCAGGGTTCCATGGGGAAAAAGCCACAGGTTCACTTCTTTGTGCCTGCCTTTCATTTATGGAACCAGTTTAAACTTTACACTGTAATGACTGGTTTATGTTAAAGATAACTTGATGTAAAACCATTTACATTCAAACGTACGTCAGTATATAAAGTAAGGTGATTACCGGTAAGTGCGAAGTACAGAACATGTGCCTCCCTGTAAACATTATGTAAATTGCTCTACATAAAGTCTTCTTGGGTGTGGATAGGACAGGGCTTGTTATGCAGTGAAAACTGGTAGAATTTAAAAAAGAAAAAAAATAATATATATATATATATATATATATATATATATATATATATATACACAGGCATACTTCGGTTTATGAATGTAATTCCTTCTGCGAGACTTTTCGTATAGTAAAAAATTTGTAAAACAAAATGCCGTTTCCCAAACAAATGCATTGAAAACCAATTAATCCGTCCCAGAGGTCAGAAAAAAGTAAACGCTTCTAATATAGCGCATGAGTTATTTTATCAAGTCATGCGGTATATTAGTAGTGACAACCATGTTCCCCACTGACAGCTGAATGTAAAAGAATTGCCAGCAATTAAAAAAAAAATTAAAAAACGGTGTGGGATCCTGCCTCCCATCCTGTCAGGAATCCAACCGCGGTAGCCTCTAGCACTCCACAGACCGGAATCCCCCAAGGCGCGGAATCTAAGCTCCGACCTGCTTGTTCACCAGGGCCCCTGATGGTGGGGATGGACTTGGAGCAGGCCGAGACCAGGTCGCGGCCCTTGGGTTCACCCAGCTGTGGTAGAGGCACCGTAGAAGGTGTATGACGGGTAAGAGTCTGATGTGAGGAGGTAACTAGAGCAGCGTTGGGCAGGCTGGGTCGGTAACAGTGGTGGCGGTGTAGTACAGAATCAGCAGGCAGAAGGATAAACAGGTCACAAGCCGGGTTCGTCAACAGGAGGTCAGAACGTGTGGGGTTAAGCAGGAGAATGGTCAGACAAAGCCAGGGATCAGAACAGGAGAAGGACAGCAAATCAAGGTCAGGCAGGGTCGGCAACAAACAATCTACTCTCAGGAACACAGATAAGACCATAGGGCAATTGAGCATTGCATGAGCTGGGTTTAAATAGCCTGCCCGACTCCTGACAGGCGCTCCTGGGTCCTAGTGCTTGCCCGGCGCCATCATTGTTGACAGGCGCGCCTGGGTCCTAGTGGCCGCCTGCCTGTATGTTTTGTCAGGATTCTACGCATGTGCAGATTCGATCACTGCGGCAATCTTCCCATTCCCTGACACATCCATACCAAGCCCTTCGGGTCTGGTATGGATTTTGAGGGGAACTCCCACGCCAAAATTAAAAAAAATGGCGTGGGGGCCCCCCCAAAATCCATTAATTTACTATTTACATTTTTTAAAATTTTTTTTTGTTTTAAATAAAATATTTGTATTTACATTATATTTTTTATTTTTCTTTCTTTTTACTGTATTTTTGAATTTGTATTCTTTGGTTGTCATTTCCTTTTTCACCACAAGATGGCCCTGTCCCTCCAGCAGTGAGGTCACCCTATACAGCCAATAGTGTTCAAGCTTTATGGATTGAACTGTGGCCTTCTATTATCACTTTTAATCATTAAAAGTATTTTTCCCCGTTTTTTACTTTTATTAATATTGTTTTAGGCTTTGTTGCTAAATTGAAGTTTCAAGGGGTGGGCGGATCCATTTGAGCTCCGTTCCACTTCTTCTTACAGGTTTGGGTGCGCCTTTCATCATTTTGGAACGCATTCCGATTAATGGAGTGTCCCTCCAGGTGCTATTTATAGATGGCGGGATATCCCGCTGGCCACGCCCCTGACAACGTCTTCCTGATGATGAAACGCGCTGTGTGGAGCTTCGGCGTGTGACGTCACTGCATTCTGGAGGGATGGCGGCCATTTTCTTCATTGGAAACTTTTGTATATTCAATGTTGGTTATATTACTAGTTGATGTACGTGGATATTTTTAATAAATTGGCAAAAGTTTTGATTACTACACTATGAGCTTTTTCTGTTCTATATTCCTTTATTGACCATTGGATGGGAGATTCTTGGGAGTATAACCATTCATAAAGTGGAAAGCTCATTTTATATGTGCAAGAGGATTTCCTTTGTGGATCACCTGTCGCTTTGAGTCCCCATTATATGGTGCTTACTGATCGGTACTATTGAGGATTTTCCATCACAGAGCCATCATTCCAACCGCGAGACGATATCCATTGAAAATATTCATCATATCTACTCTTCATCACACTGCACATACTGACTGCTTATGTGGTCAAAGCATCCAGTAAGGGGCCATTTGTTTCCGGGTGTATTGTGTTGGTGTATATGGTCAAGATCAGTGTCCTACAGTTTTTGTTTTATTATGTTTTGAGTACTGTTCAAGATTTTAATTTGGACTTTACCATTATATTATTTTCTTTTATTAGCGCTGCATTTTCTCTAGTTTGGTATTTTAGTAGTGGCAACCATGTGTTTATGTTTCAGCTGTCAGCGGGGTTCCCCACTGACAGCTGAATGTAAAAGAATTGCCAGCAATTTAAAAAATTTATTAATTAATTAATGGCGTGGGAACTCCCATGCCAAGATGTAAAAAAAATGGCGTGGGGGTCCCCCCCAAATCCATACCAGACCTTTATCCGAGCATGTAGCCTGGCAGGTCAGGAAAGGGGGGGAGGATGAGTGAGCACCCACCGCCTCCTGAACCATACCAGGTCACATGTCCTCAACCTGGGGGGGTGCTTTGGGGCAGGGGGACAAAGGTCTGCAGGCAGGGGGCTTATCGGAATCTGGAAGCCCCCTTTAACAAGGGGGCCCCAGATCTTGCCCCTCCCCTATGTGAATGAGTACGGGGTACATGGTCCCGCTACTCATTCACAAAAAACGAAAAGTGTAGTGTAAAAAAAGACAGGACAAGCTCTTTGACAAGTCCTTCATTAAAAGAAAAAATAAAAGAATATCCCCTGAAGTAGATTCAATGTCAATCACGATGTCCGCCACCACCCATGATGATCCAAAAAAAAAAAAATGCTCCACTTCCGACGATGGCCCCAGGCCGTCTGCCTGCTCCGGTGGTTTGACAGTTCTTAAATATGTAAGGGCGGGGCCACCAAGGGACATCACCCAGTGACCCCATCCCAGGTGACATCGTTGATGTCACCTGGGGTGGGGTCACATGCATGATGTCCCCGGGTGCCCCCCCTGCCCCAAAGCACCCCCCCATGTTGAGGGCATGTGGCCTGATATGGTTCAGGAGGGGGCGCTCGCTTGCCCCCCCCCCTTTCCTTACCTGCTGGGCTGCATGCTCGGATAAGAGTCTGGTATGGATTTTGGGGGGGAACACCACATCATTTTTTTTACATTTTGCCGTGGAAGTTCCACCCAAAATCCATACCAGACCCAAAGTGCTTGGTATGAATGGGGGGGGGGGGGGGGGGCATGCCTTTTTTTTTGTAAATTTTTGTGATTGTCAGCAATTCTTTATATATTCAGATGTCTATGGGGAACCCCGCTGACAGCTGAGACATTAAAGAATGTTTTCACTACTGAAATACCGCATGACTTAATAATATAACTCATGCGCTATTTTAGTACCTGTGCGGTATCTTACCACATACTCAGGGGCGGACTGATCATTTGGAAACTCGGCACTGCCTGAGGGCCCGGGGTCAGTAGGGGGCCCCATGAGATGCCCCTGGTACCTTTTTCATAGGCCTTTTTGAGTTTGGGCAAGGACACAGGGGCCCCATGCCCCGGGGCACCATGAGTTGTCAGTCTGCCCCTGCACATACTCATATGCAGTAAGATACCACTTAGTGAATTGTCCCGATTCGGAGTTCACAGTTGAACTTTTGTTTGAATGTTCGACTACGAACTGAACAGGGAGGTGTTTGGCCCATCACTACTTTGCATGAAGGTAAAAAACCTTCTGTGTGCAGAGCCCCCCTAATACTTACCCAGGCCTGATCTGGCGTTGCACACAAGAGCAGCTGCTGTCCTGGCTCTCTGCCTCCTCATTAGCCCAGATACAGCAGCTGTCAATCACAGTCATTGAGGAGGGAGCAGGGGTGGGGGCAAGCTGTGTGTCTTAGGGACAGAGTGGGGATCGAGCACACACAAGTGCTCCTATAGCAAGAGGCTTACTATAGGGGCACTCAGCAGGGGGGAGGAGCCCAGAGCACCAGCGGGGAGTTGAGAAGAGGAGGATCGGGGCTGCTACAGTGGGGATCGAAAGTTTGGGCACCCCAGCTAAAAATGTGTAAAACTTGAAACACCATTTTTTTGTTTTCTGTTATTTTGAAAGTGTAAATGATGGAAATAAAATCTAACTTTTGTTGACATATTATAAGAATGTCTAATCTGTAATTTGATGCCTTTTGGAGATTTTTCCATCTTTCCTTGGCTTCTTTATGCACATTAATACAAATTTTTAGCTGGGGTGCCCAAACGTTCGATCCCCACTGTATGTGCAAAACCTTTGCACATAGCAGGTAAGTATAACATGTTTGTTATTTAAAAAAAAAAAAAGAATCCTTTAGTGTCACTTTAAATGTGACACAAATATTTTTAGTAAAAAACAGCACACATTACACAAATGAACACTTGTTAGGCTCACACTAACCATGTTGATTACCCCCGAGATGTTAACCCCTTCCCTGTCAGTGTCATTGGCACAGTGAGAGTGTATGGTATAATCACTGATCACTGTATTAGTGTCACTGGAGATGTCAGTGGCAATTAGTCAGTTCCCACCTATTGCCAGTTAGTGTCAGATTGCCTACCGCACTATCACAGTCCCACTTTAAGGTACTGATCACCGCCATTAATTCCAGTATATATCTTACAATTTGTAGACGCTATAACTTTCACTCCAACCAATCAATATACACTTACTGGGATTTCTTTTTTTTTTACTAAAGACATGTAGCAGAATACATTTTGGCCTAAATTTATGAAGAAATATGATTAAAATTTTTTTTTTATTGGATATGTTTTATAGCAGAAAGTAAAAAATATAGGGATTTTGTTTTTTAAATTTTCAGTCTTTTATTATACTTATATAAGAAAAAATAAAAAAACCCAGTGGTGATGAAATATGACCAAAAGAAAGCTCTATTTCTGTGAAAAAAATTATATAAATTTAGTTTGGGTACAGCATTGCATGACCGTGCAATTACCAGTTAAAGTAGTGCAGTGCTGAATAGCAAAAAAATGGACTGGTCATGAATGGGGTAAAACCTTTCCAGAGCTAAAGTGGCTTAACCTCCTTAGCGGTATTCCTGAGTGTAGCTCGGGGTAAAATTTCAATACCAAGAGCGGTAACCATGCGGCGTTGCTCTGGGGGTTCCTGCAGCACTTACCTTGTCCTTCGCTCCCGCGATCTGTCCCCTCCAGCGTCCCCAGCAATCTCCTCCAGCCGATGCCGGCATCCGGCTTCTGTGTTCCGGTCCCTGTGACGTCGGGACGTACGGGCGCCGCAACCGGCGGGAAATTTGAAATTTTTAAAAAATGTCATTTTTGCTGTCATTGCTGTTTCAATGCATTTCACATACATTTTGTCCCGAGTGCTTTGTCCGGCGCCCTGCCTGCATTCTGACTGTTCTTTCTGCCTGGAAACTTAGAAAAGTCCATGGTGTCCAAAAAGCGTCCCTTTAGGTCAAAAGCGGTTTTAGACCGGCTAGAGAACAACGATAGTAAATTAGAACCACTTGCAGAATTGAGTGATAATGATTCGTGGGGGAAATTCCTCATCAGACACTGAAAACGATTTTGCGACTTTGCTCAGCGATGTGCGAATTTGCCTCTGTATTTCAAATTTCAGTGTTTTTGGTTTGATTATATTATTGAACCAAATTTATTATTATTTTTTATGATTATTTATTAAATTATCATTTATGATTTCGTGTTTCAAGTTTTATCATACCCGGGATGTTTACTAGACTCTTGTTCGGACAGATTTCAGTGAGTTATTCCTAAAAATAACAGCCTACAATAAAAAACTACATATTTCCATGCAAAAAAATGGTACCGCTTTCAGCACAAAAAATCGGAAAGAATCAGACTGCCGAGGAGGTTAAATGTTATTATTTCCTGATGGCATTGAGTGAGTTACAGATACAGTAGGCTGCAGTTTCTGATTATCAGTACACAATAAGGAAATGCTACTAAATATGAGTATACTCAGCTACTGACACCATAAAATATGAATATACGTTTTGCTTAACCGCTTGCTTGCTGGGGAAATTCTTTTAATTTCAAAAACATGTTAAAATCAACACTTTTTGCTAAAAATGACTTAAAACCCCCAAATATTAAACACTGCTCGAAAAAATTAAAGGGACACTATTTCATTAGCGTATAGCATCAAGTCAATGAAACTCCTGGGATATGGATCTGGTCAGTGAAGTAGCAGAGGGGGTTGTTAATCAGTTTCAGCTGCTATGGTGTTAATGAAATTAACAACAGGTGCACTAGATGGGCAACAATGAGACGACCCCCAAAACAATAATGGTTTTACAAATAAAATATATATGGCGAGTGCTGAAAGATAAATTAAAAGCCGCTAGCACAAAAAGGCAACAAACACCTATAAAATATATAAATAATAAAGTGCAGGGCTAAGTATTAAATGTCATAAACTGAAAAAATGATGTATGCCAAATTAAGTGAAACAGTACAAGTGTATTACATAAAAGTCCATCCAATATAAATGGAGTATAAAAAGTGTCCGGGGTGCTGCAAGGCACAGCAATATCAGTGTTGAATGCTCAAACTGTGATCTTAACCTCCCTAGAGGTCTGATTATGTCCATATTTCTGTGCTCAAAGCGGTACATTTTTTGCATGGAAATATGTATTTTTTTATTGTAGGCCTGTAATTTTTAGGAATAACTCACTGAAATCTGTCCGAACAAGAGTCTAGTAAACATCCCGGGTATGATAAAATTTGAAACACGAAATCATAAATTATAATTTAATAAATAATCATAAAAAATAATAATAATACATGTAATTCAATAATATAATCAAACCAAAAACACTGAAATGTGAAATAGAGCGCCAAGTTCGCACATCGCTGAGCTTAGTCGCAGAATCGTTTTCAGTGTCTGATGACGAATTTTCCCCCACAAATCATTATCACTCAATTCTGCAAGTGGTTGTAATTTACTATCGCTGTTCTCTAGCCGGTCTAAAACCGCTTTTGACCTAAAGGGACGCTTTTTGGACGCCATGGACTTTTCTCAGTTTCCAGGCAGAAAGAACAGTAACAATGCAGGCAGGGCGCCGGACAAAGCACCCGGGACAAAATGTATGTGAAATGGTTTGATACAGGAATGTTATACTATGTGATTTTAGTGAATTTAGTGAATGTCACTTTTTGTCATTTTCAAATTTCCCGCTGTTCCGTCCCCCGTACGTCCCGACGCTCGCAGGGAACAGAACCCAGATGACAGATGCCGGCATCCGCTGGAGGACATTACAGGGGATACTGCAGGGGGGACATCGCGGGAGCGCAGGACAAGGTAAGTGAAGAACAGAACAGAGCAGCGCCGCATGGTAAGCCCGAGTGTAGCTCGGGGTTACCGCTTTTGGTACTGAAACTTTACCCCGAGCTACACTCAGGAATATCACCAGGGAGGCTACTCCAGTGAAGACCTCCACCACCTCTAATAGATGTAAACTCACCAGAACTGGTAAATAGCATAAATGTAGATCACAATCGATGAAGATCCTATTGATCCAAATAGTGCAGACCAGACTTCTCCACCAAACATTAATAAAACTTTACTGAACACGTCCTCCATGTTCTGGTTCACTGGTTCAATAGTTGCTCTGAAATAAGCTGATTTTCAAATAAAACCATTAATCCACTGTGGTTTCATGTTTGTAAGATCGGTGGCTGCTCTGCCTCCTATTCCCCCAGCCACTAGTATGGGCACATCCCCTCTATATATAAAAAGCAGGTGCAGTGCTAAGATCAGAATGTCAAATATCAATAAAGTGCAATAAGTCAAAAAGTGCAAAGGCAAATAAAATACATATAAACCAGCAAAAAATATCACTGTATCAAATAATATGTAAAATGGTATAAGTGCATGTAAAGTGACTAGAGATGAGCGAATCAAACTTGGCATTCGTTTCGAATATTAGGAAAAATTTGATTCGCACCGAATCCGAAAATTAGCAAACTTCGGATGCACGAATCAAATTTTTCCCGATCGGCCGATTTTCATCCCTTCTACAGCCGGCAAAAAGTGTCCCTGCAGAGAGCTCCGCTATATCTGACAGTTCTCTGACAGTTCCTTCACATTCACAGCGGTTGAAACATTGTATCTATTTGTTTCCATTTAGGATACAGATGTTTTTATTCGGAAACAAATAGATACAATGTTTCAACCGCTGTAAATGTGAAGGAACTGTCAGAGAACTGTCAGAAATAGCGGAGCTCTCTGCAGATACACTTTTTGCTGTACTGGAATTCTTCTTATTTTCATCCTACTTCTTCTTCTTCTTCTTCTTCATCCTCATCCTCTTCTTCTTCTTCTTCTTCTTCATCCTCATCCTCTTCTTCTTCTTCTTCATCCTCATCCTCTTCCTCTTCTTCTTCTTCGTCTTCATCCTCATCCTCTTCTTCAACCTCATTCTCTTCTTCTTCTTCTTCTTCTTCTTCATCCTCATCTTCTTCTTTTTCTTCTTCTTCATCCTCATCTTCTTCTTCTTCATCCTCATCTTCTTCTTCTTCTTCTTCATCCTTATCTTCTTCTTCTTCTTCTTCTTCTTCATCCTCATCTTCTTCTTCTTCTTCTTCTTCATCCTCATCTTCTTCTTCTTCTTCATCCTCATCTTCTTCTTCTTCTTCATCCTCATCTTCTTCTTCTTCTTCATCCTCATCTTCTTCATCCTCATCCTCTTCTTCTTCTTCTTCTTCTTCCTCTTCTTCTTCTTCCTCATCCTCATCTTCTTCTTCTTCATCCTCTTCTTCCTCTTCCTCATCCTCTTCCTCTTCTTCTTCTTCCTCATCCTCTTCTTCTTCTTCTTCATCTTCTTCTTCATCTTCTTCTTCTTCTTCATCTTCTTCTTCTTCTTCCTCTTCATCTTCTTCTTCATCTTCTTCTTCTTCTTCATCTTCTTCTTCTTCTTCTTCTTCTTCTTCATCTTCTTCTTCTTCATCATCTTCTTCTTCATCATCTTCTTCTTCATCATCTTCTTCTTCATCATCTTCTTCATCATCTTCTTCATCATCTTCTTCATCTTCTTCTTCTTCTTCTTCATCCTCATCCTCTTCTTCTTCTTCTTCTTCTTCATCTTCTTCTTCATCTTCTTCTTCTTCATCTTCTTCTTCTTCATCATCTTCTTCTTCATCATCTTCTTCTTCATCATCTTCTTCATCATCATCTTCTTCATCATCTTCTTCTTCATCTTCATCTTCTTCTTCTTCTTCATCTTCATCTTCTTCTTCATCTTCTTCATCTTCTTCTTCTTCTTCATCTTCTTCTTCTTCTTCATCTTCTTCTTCTTCTTCATCTTCTTCTTCATCTTCTTCTTCATCTTCTTCGTCGTGCCCCGTGACTGCCCAAATGAGTGAAGTGTGCGGTGATTCTAAGATCGACGGCACTCATCTGCATGTCATACTGACTGACAGTATTCTCTTCCCCAGCAGACTCCAAGGGCATTTAAATTAAAGGTACAGTGTTCTGCACTAATATAAAGGCTCTCTGAAGCCTAGAAACCCTTTTAATAAGTTAAATTTGCAGCGAATAAATTCGCATCGAATCGAATTTATTCCGCAAATTCGGCGAATCAGCCGAATCGAATTTTTGAATAATTCGCTCATCTCTAAAAGTGACCATAATTCATTACATAAATGAGTCCATAAAGTGACAAAGTGATACCTATATATACTGTCACTCAAGGTGACTAATGGTGCTAAGTAAAGTGACATTAATGATCAAAGAATCAATGTCAAAATAGGAAAGTGCTGCAATTGAAGATCCAGTAATATGACCTCAGAGTATAGTGATAGACTCTCTATATCCAATAATATGGTGATGTGGCGGGTAAATAGAAGAATTGCGCACTCACCAGATGCGCAATATAATCATGAATTACAGATATGAACTCTCAATGATGAGCCGGAGGTCCTCTTAAGGATATGCTCAGCCTGGTCTGGGGTTTCCTCTCTGAATCATCAGTGGACAGCAGTACCTCTATTGTCCTCCTTACACAGCTCTGTGGGTGGTTAAGCTCACAAAGAGCCCAAAGAAAGGAGGCCAAATAGTGTAATTCTGCTTTAGAGGGTATTTATTTCTTCCAAAACAGGTGTATACATAGAGAAAGACACTGACCATATAATGTATTTAAAGATAGCCACCGGACCTGCACGAGGCCTTGGCAGCGTGACGTCACGACGTTGCAGCTCCTTCCTGCTCCCTGCAAACAATTGCCAGCTCTAACAGTAGCGTCTCACCACCTGCTCTCAACAACATATCTCTTGGTTGCGGTCACATGGTCCAGCCATGTGGTCACAGCATACGTGGTGACGTGACTGCTGATCACGCCCTTATGCGTTTCATTACACGACTTCATCACACCCTCAGACGAAGTCGTGTGACGAAACGCGTAGGAGCGTAATCAGAAGTGACAGCAGCACATATGCCGTGACCACGTGGCTGGACCACGAGAGCGGGTGGTGAGGCACTACTGTTAGAGCTGGCAATTGTTTGCAGCTATATCTATCATTGAATGCAGTTTTTTATTTTATACATTGTGAGTTTAATTCTAAGGGGGGAATTTTGATACAATAGATGTATAAACGTTATTATGCTATGGTGAGTGCTCTATATTTACCCACATATGGAATGGGATTATACTTACCTTGATGGAGTCTAAGTTGGATCAACCATCCGATGAATAAATAGTATTATCTGAATTAATCGGGTTTTTCATGAATCTGCCACATCTACTGATATCTGATTGAAATGCTGATTAAACACCAGCATCTGGTGAGTTAGCACTTTGATGGGTGTTGAGCACAATGAAAATCACAGTTGTGGCGAATATCTTTTGGTGAAAATTATATTTAGACTATATTTTTTTATGGACTTATTTTTAGAGTATGGATTAAGAGACATGAGACCGAATAATGCAGAAGAGCTGAAGGCCGCTATTGAAGCATCCTGGTCTTCCATAACACCTCAGCAGTGCCACAGGCTGATAGCTTCCATGCCACGCCGCATTGAGGCAGTAATTGCTGCAAAAGGGCCCAAACCAAGTACTGAGTACATATGCATGCTTCTACTTTTCAGAGGTCCGATATTGTTCTATGTACAATCCTTGTTTTATTGATTGCATGGAATATTCTCATTTTCTGAGATTGTGGATTTGGGGTTTTCATGAGCTGTAAGCCATAATCATCACAATGATGATAAATCACGGCTTGAACTATCTTGCTTTGCATGTAATGAGTCTATCTCATATATTAGTTTCACCTTTAAGTTGCATTACTGAAATAAATGAACTTTTGCACCATATTCTAATTTTTCGAGTTTCACCTGTAAGTATTAAAAAAAAATGCATTTTTAACCACTTACCCTCCGGAAGATTTTACCCCCTTCATGACCAGGGCATTTTTTGCTACTCGACACTGCGTTACTTTAACTGACAATTGCATGGTCATACAATACTGTACTCAAATGAGATTTATATAATTTTTTCACACAAATAGACCTTTTTTGGTGGTATTTGATCACCACTGGGTTTTTAATTTTTTTATTATTAACGAAAAATAGACTAAACATTTAAAAAGAACATTTTTACTTTCTGCTTTAAAACATACTGTAAAAATTTGAAAAGATAAAATGTCTTCATAACCACATATTTGTTTGTAAAAAAAATCCTAATAAGTGTATATTGATTGGTTTGTGTGAAAGTCATAGGGGTTTATTTACTAAAGCTGGAGAGTCCAAAATCAGACTCCCTTCTGCATAGAAACCGATCAGCTTCCAGGTTTCATTGCCAAAGCTTCATTGAACAAGCTGAGGTTAGAAGCTGATTGGTTTCTATGCAGAAGGGAGTCTGATTTTGGACTCTCCAGCTTTAGTAAATAAACCCCATAGTGTCTACAAACTATGGTATATGTCCTGTCATTTTTATTTATTTATTTTATACCAGTAATGGCGGTGATCAGATACTTATAGCAGGACTGTGATAGTATGGTGGGCAATCTGACACTAACTGACACTTTTGACACTTTGTGGGAAATAGTGATATGTATACAGTGATGAGTGCTAGTAATATACACTGGCACTGTACTAATAATGCTAGCTGGGAAGGGGTTAACATCTAGGGGCAATCAAAGGGCTAACTGTGTGCCTAACAGTGATCAATGCGTGTAACGTGTGCTGACTAAGGGATGTGCTGGTTTTTATTCCCTGCATTGCAGTGAAACACAAACTGGCACATCCCACTGTCAGGACAGACCTCTGTGTTGTTTACCATCACAGAGCTCTCTCTTGTCATCCTCTTCGCTGATTAGCTTTGTCCTGGCCATCAATCATTGGCATGGGACCTGCTGATCGGTTTGTACTGTAACTAATCACAGCACAGCCGTGGTGGGAGTTGCACACGTGCGCCCCCTACTCAGCAGAGCTGGATGACGTATCAGATATGTGATCCAGCACAGAGAGGCTGCCTTGCCGCCGTACTCCTACGTGAGTTGGCTGGCAAACAGTTATCAATTTATGTGAGAATATTTATTATTAGTTCATTTATTATTTTATTAGCTGATTTATTGACTTTACACAATAAATGAACCATAAAGTGATTCAGTGGTGATGTGAACAAGAATAAATCTTTAAAGCGACAAATTATAAAATTAATAAAACACTGAAAAAATTAAACTCCATAAATTCATTCCAACGTGATAGTCTTCTATTTAATTCCCAAAACCGAAATCAACACGTGTTCAAGAAAAAACGTTCCCCCTTCTGGGTGTGCGCTCAGCAAATTTCCATATATATCGCTTTGAAAATCTTCAAATGGGAAGGGAATGTGACAATATCAGCATATGCACAATCCTAATAAATGTGATTCTTGTGAGCTGCTATGGTGTATACTTTAGGTGAATACATGTATAAAAATCTACCAGATAATTTAATATATCATCATGTGTTTGATATATGTGCAATATATTAAAACAATGAAACTAGTATACAAATAATTGAGTAAATGAATAAATAAATAATTTAATAAATGGGTCGCCTACACTATACACATACTCATACCAGTAAGTGTAAACAAATCAAAACCCGTGGTGTCGCGCTCCACTATCAGTAAATTGAAATATATATATTATATTAGATGAATGAATTAAATACATTTCAAACAAATAATATCAAGTGACAGTCCTAATAAATTTCCACAGCGTGATATTGCAATCACGCCAGTGTGCTGCATGCATATCTTTGAAAAGTCCGTGATCTTATGGTGTCTTCTAATGGTGTATTACAAAACAATTTTAGTCCACCAGTTTATATTGGACCGCCCCGTGAGGACGTCGTTGGTGACGAAACACGTAGGGCGTGGCCTGCTGGATGCTGACGTCTGAGACATTCTTTGGATATGAGAGGAGGAGATCCAGAGCAAACGAAGATACGTTCGTGCACGATTGCCTAAACACATGCTTGTAAAACTGGTGTCGGTGGAGACACCTGACTTGTGAGTTTTAGTCGTTCATTAAAAAGTTCGTTATAATTTTAAAACTTGCTGCACCATGATTTTTTTTTCTTACCTTTAAACATGGTTCCTATGGTATGGAAATATACGAAAGAGTCGTGAGATATATTCCTGGAAATTACCTACACCCTTGAATGGTGGAGTTTCATCTGAGGAAAATTTGTTCGTTTCTCGCATCTAAGAATCGGATTGCGATATATCCTTGCTATATCCTTGAATGGTGGTTTTTCATCTGAGGAAAATTCGTTCGTTGATTCACACCGTAATATTTTTCATTGGAGGAAAATTCGTTCGTTGATTTACACTGTATTGTATCCAAGAATTGATTTGTTATATATTGTCCAGAGCAAAAAGGTATTTGTTTTATTTTTTGAGCTCGGTTGGGTGATTTAAAAACATTTTTTTTGGTGGTGGTTCTAACACAGTGTGGACATTAATTAAAAATCTTTTTGGACATTATTTATGGACACTTTTTTTGCATAATTTTTTATTTTTATTTTAATATTTTTTTATTTTATATTTTTTCTTATATTCACTTTGTATTATTTACTCAATTAGCGCATTCCTTTTATTTATTTGTTTAAGCAAAAAAAATGTTTTTGATTTTTTTGAGTTGGGAATTTGCTGCTTTGGAGTTAGAGGGTGTGGTGCTTTTCTTAAAACACCTTGAATTTATATATAATGTGCTCCTTCCCCAGTTGTGCGCTCATCTGACGTATATGACAATACCGTTAAGTGAGGTCATACAAGCTTGTGTCCCTTTAATTGGGCTCAGAGATGGACAAATGGATAAATCCCTGTATCCCAGATGGATGGATGAATGGAGTTTTTCCTTTTTCCCAGCAGGGGGTCTCACCTTTTCCTAGAGATCTTTTTCCTGGAGGAGGATTGATGGATGGAGTTATCCCTCTTCCCACTAGGGGGTCTCTTGACTCTTTTCAAACTTTTTCCTCCATGTGTATATATGCTATGTAATTAAAAAGAGAATATAGTTCCTTATCTTCTTTTTAAAAAATATAATAAATAAATGTAGCGCACTCACATAGTATACAGATAAAAAAAGCTTTTTTACAATTTTTCATCATCCTTAATATGTTTGCCACGCTCCCATATACTTGCTGTGGATCAATTCCCCCTAATGAAGCCACGTGACCCGGAGGCGTAACACGTAGGGGAGGGGCTCTGATGTCACGATGCTTAAAGGCAACTACACAGCAAGCATATCCCATAGCACCTTGCTGCCTGCTAGCAGTGATTCCTATACTAACTCTGCCTCCTGAAACTCCTCCTCTCAGCACCTCTGTAGATCAGAAGGCAGGCTCTATGAAATGTATGACACAGCAGTGCCTACTCACAGGGCATAGTGACTACGTGTCATAGAATTCAAGGAGGTAAATATGTGGGGTCTTCACAAAGTGTACAAACTTCAAATGGAAGTAGGCCAGAAATAATTGAAATTCAATGTTGCAATGAACACATGATTTTACACTTTGCCCACAGATACACCGCTTTAGAATATGTAAATACTTCCATGTCCATAGTCTGGGCACAAGTATATGTTAGACCTTCGTAGAACGTCTTTGAAAGATATATTGGGACAATATGTTATATCATTTCTGTAATAAACGTCATGCTAAGGCTGATAAATGTAGTTTGCTGAAGGATTGTGGAACGAATCATCCTATAAATAGAATATCTAAAAATAGTAATTCCATGCTAACAATATGTTCCCTATATAATTTGATTCTATACAATAAATTATATTCCTTCACAAGCTATCAACATAATTTACAGATTATCCTTAGAGCAGCTGACATATACTGTACATAAATCAATGGAAGATAGATGATAATGAAATACAAAGGAGATAACGAGGAACTATTAACCACTTGCCTACCAGGCAACACTGTACCCAAACTACATTTTTATCATTTTTTTGAGACAAATATAGCTTTCTTTTAGTGGTATTTGATCACCACTGGGGTTTTTATTTTGCTATACAAACTTTAAAATTTTGAAAAAAAAGCTAAAAAAAAGTTTTTCTTAGTTTCTGTTAAAAAGTTTTTTAAATAAATAATTTTTCTCCTTCACTGATGGGCACTGATAGGCTGCACTGATGGGCAATAATGAGGAGTCACTGATGGGCACTGATAGGCTGCACTGATGGGCGGTACTGATGGGCAGCACTGATGGGCATTGTTAGGTGGCACTGATGGGTGGCACTGATAGGGGGCACTGATGGCCACTGTTAGGTGGCACTAATGGGCACTGATGGGAACTGTTAGGTGGTACTGATGGGAATTGATAGGTGGCACTGTTAGGCGGCACTGATTGGCACTGATGAGTGGCACTGATGGGCACTGTTAGGCAGAACTGATGGGCACTGTTAGGCACCATGTTGGGCATCACTGATGGGCAGCACTGATAGGCGGCACTGATAGGCAGCACTGATTCAACTGATGGGCACTGATTGCCAGCACTGATGGTCACTGATGGTCACTATTGGCTGCACTGAGGGGGCTACACTGATCACCAGGACACTGATGATCAGTGCCCTGATGATCAGTGTAGATGTCCCTCTGCAAAATGCCACTTACCGGCTCTCTTCTCCTCATGTGCTGTCAGCGCGAGGAAAGGACTGCTAATAACCGGCATTTCCTATTTACCCAGTGATCATCTGTGATTGGACACAGCTGGTCACATGGTAAAAGAGGCTGTGATTGGCCTGTTCCTTGGTCATATGATCAGCTGTGTCCATGGACGCCCTCCCAGAACTAGCCAACTGCGCTGTAGCTATTTTTTGGTTATAGCGCAGTCGGGAACTGGTTAAAGGGGTTCTAAAGGCAGAAGCTTTTTTACCTTAATGCATTCACTGCTTTAAGGTAAAAAAACTTTCTGGATTCAGCTCCCCCGCCCCCCCACAGCCCACTCTTTACTTTCCTGAGCCCAATCTCGATCCAAGGTCTCTCTCTCTCTTCATTGGCTCACACAGCAGTGGGAGCCATTGGCTCCAGCTGTTTTCAATCACAGCCAGTGAGCCAATGATGAGAGAGCCATGGCATAGAGCACAGAGGGATGTTGGGAGCCTCCAGTGCCCCCATAGCAAGAGGCTTGCTACTGGGGGCACTCAGCAGGGGGGAGGAGCCAGCAGTGGGAGCCATTGGCTCCAGCTGTTTTCAATCACAGCCAGTGAGCCAATGATGAGAGAGCCATGGCATAGAGCACAGAGGGATGTTGGGAGCCTCCAGTGCCCCCATAGCAAGAGGCTTGCTACTGGGGGCACTCAGCAGGGGGGAGGAGCCAGGAACCCTAGCAGGGGATCCAAAAAGAAGAGGATAAGGGCTGCTCTGTGCAAGAGCAGTTAAATATTACTATTAATATACAGGATTTATATAGCGCCAACAGTTTGCTCAGCGCTTTACAATATAACGGGAGACAACACAGCAACAATACAGTTCAATACCAGAGGGTTAGGAGGGCCCTGCTCCTTGGAGCTTACAATCTAAGAGGGAGGGGCTAGTGGTACAAAAGGTAGTAACTCTGGGGGATGGACTGGTAGGAGGAGTAGAAGATTCCATTATTAGCTGAGGGCAGGATAGGCTTCCCTGAAGAGAAAGGTTTTCAGAGATCGCCTAAAAGTGAGTAGAGTAGGCGATAGTCTGATACATTGGAGTAGATAGTTCCAGTGGATGGGGGAAGCTCTGGAGAAGCCCTTGAGATGAGCATGGGAGGAGGAGACAAGGGACATGTTAAGTATAACAAGTTTGTTATTAAAAAACAATTACAACCTTTAGAATCACTGTAACGTTGTGTAATGAATAACAATGGCTAAGGTGGGGTACCCTGCTGTAAAGATTTTAATGATCATATTTATGATTCAGCAAATCTGTACATGAAGAACCATAGCCAATGACTTCTCTGACACAGATATGAGAATAAACATTTGTATATCTGAAGGACTTTCTTTGAATGTATGCATTACATTTCTCTAAAATAAGACCTAAAGTTATTATATCGGCAACATTGTTAAAAGTGGATGTCAATTTATTAACATGATACAATAACAATGACCATGAGGGTACATATGACAAAGTCACAATATTAAATATAATAACTGGAGTTCTGCTTTGTGTTCAGAGGGCATCTTCATTGACCTTATAAACTTTATACAACATACAATGCTGTTGACGTGTTTCCCTCTATCATGATCTCTTTATCCTCCACTGCTTATTAACCATAGAACATCATTCAAGGGCTTTCTGCTCCCAGTTTTGTTTTCTACTCTGTGAAAGTCCAGATGAAAGTGCAATTACAAAGCCATTAGCGTCACCACACTGGTTCCACACCCAAATAGCAAACAGTCATTAAGATAACAGCTAAAACTATCCCCAAACCAGAGACATAAATAGCCAACCCTACTTTCTAAATTACTCTACTTTCTAAATTAGGTTGCAGTGTTTGAAAAATACACAAAGAATCCGATCATAAATGTCTCTGGATGTCAATGTCTTGATTTATCTACCACTATTTCTAGAAAAAAGTTTTAAGCCAGACTGTAAAGAACTTTCACATTTTCAGAGGCGCTCCACACCTACGCCATCAGTTTAATGAACGCAGATTCTTTCAATAACATTTTTTCTCCTATAAAATTCACTAGCTTGATTTAGATTACAATCACAAGTTGCGGTATTTGAAGTTTATCTCTGGCAACACTTTTTCTTTTAGTTTTGGAAAAGTGGAGAAGGGTTGCACTGGCCATATACCAGTATATTTGCAAACGAATGTTTGTACAAGTAATTTTATGAAACTTCTCAATACTTTGTAAACGAATGTTTTGTACAAGTAATTTTATGAAACTTCTCAATACTTTACAAACAAATGTTTTGTACAAGTAATTTTATGAAACGTCTCAATACTTTGCAAACTAATGTTTTGTACAAGTAATTTTATGAAACTTCTCAATACTTTGTGAACGAATTTTTTGTACAAGTAATTTTATGAAACGTCTCAATACTTTGCAAACGAATGTTTTGTACAAGTAATTTTATGAAACTTCTCAATACTTTGCAAACGAATGTTTTGTACAAGTGATTTTATGAAACGTCTCAATACTTTGCAAACGAATGTTTTGTACAAGTAATTTTATGAAACGTCTCAATACTTTGCAAACGAATGTTTTGTACAAGTAATTTTATGAAACTTCTCAATACTTTGCAAACGAATGTTTTGTACAAGTAATTTTATGAAACTTCTCAATACTTTGCAAACAAATGTTTTGTACAAGTAATTTTATGAAACGTCTCAATACTTTGCAAACGAATGTTTTGTACAAGTAATTTTATGAAACTTCTCAATACTTTGCGAACGAATGTTTTGTACAAGTAATTTTATGAAACTTCTCAATACTTTGCGAACGAATGTTTTGTACAAGTAATTTTATGAAACTTCTCAATACTTTGCAAACGAATGATTTGAACAAGCAATTTTATGAAACTTCTCAATACTTTGCAAACAAATGTTTTGTACAAGCAATTTTATGAAACTTCTCAATACTTTGCGAACGAATGTTTGTACAAGTAATTTTGTGAAACTTCTCAAAACTTCAAAAAAAAGTTAACATTTTGTTCATATTAAACCAGTGGTTGTCAACTTGTGGGATAAAGGACACCTCACTCACTGCCCTTGAGATTGCCAATCACTTCAAAAACAAGATTGACACAATTCGCAAGGACATTGCCGCAACTCACACGCCCTCTCAACCCGTCCCCTCTCACACAGCTACCCCCTTATCCCCCCTCCCCCTCGACATAACCCACAGGGACTTCATCGCTGCTCAAACTCTCTCCAACCCCCTTCACCCTCACTCAGCTACCCCCTCATCACCCCTCTCCCACGGCCCCACCACTGCTCTGACCTCCTCTTCCACCCCACCCTACATTCCTCATACTGAAGCTCCCCCCACACTCCGCACCTTTGACCTTACTACCATCGAGGAAGTCTCCAAGATCCTCTCTGATGCCCGCCTCACCACCTGCCCCCTCGACCCTATCCCCTCACAACTCCTACGACCTTCCTCCTCCTCCATCCTACGCTCCCTCACCCACATCTTCAATCTCTCCCTCTCCTCAGGCACTTTCCCCTCCCCTCTGAAACATGCACACATCACCCCCATACTTAAAAAGCCCTCCCTGGACCCCAATGACCCGAACAACCTCAGACCCATCTCCCTGCTCCCATTTACATCTAAACTCCTCGAGCGCCTAGTCTACACCCGCCTATGCTCTCACCTCAACGACAACAACCTCCTCGATCCCCTACAGTCCGGTTTCCGTCCCCTACACTCCACCGAAACTGCCTTACTCAAACTCTCCAACGACCTGCTAACCGCCAAAGCTAATGGCCACTATTCAGTGCTCCTACTCCTTGACCTCTCTGCGGCCTTCGACACAGTCGACCACCCCCTCCTCCTCAAAAAACTACACTCCCTCGGCCTCAGAGACTCTGCTCTCTCCTGGCTCTCATCCTACCTGTCACAACGCTCCTTCAGCGTTACCTATAATGCTACCACCTCCCCCTCACTCCCCCTCTCTGTTGGGGTCCCTCAAGGCTCTGTACTCGGGCCCCTTCTCTTCTCCATCTATACCTCCTCCCTTGGCCAACTCATACACTCTCACGGCTTCAACTACCACCTCTATGCCGACGACACACAAATCTATCTCTCAACCCCCCACCTCACCCCCTTGGTCTCAGCCCAAATCACACACCTACTGAGCGACATATCAGACTGGATGTCGCTCCACTTCCTTAAATTGAACCTCTCCAAAACCGAATTTCTTGTCTTCCCCCCAGCCCGGACACCACCCCCCATTGATTTCTCCGTCACATCCAACAACGCTACCATCAAACCCGCCCTGCAGGCCAGAGTACTGGGTGTCATTCTGGACTCCAACCTATCCTTCCAGCCCCAAGTCCAATCTTTAACAAACTCGTGCAGACTCCACCTCCGCAACATCGCCAAAATCCGCACGTTCCTAACCCCAGAAACCACTAAACAGCTCATCCACTCCCTCATCATATCACGACTCGACTACTGCAACTCCCTCCTCACTGGCCTGCCTTGCCGCTGGCTATCCCCGCTTCAGTCCATCCTGAATACGGCTGCCAGACTCATTCACCTTTCCAACCGCTCTGTCTCCGCCACCCCCCTCTGCCAATCCCTCCACTGGCTTCCGATTGCGCAATGGATCAAATTCAAAATCCTAACGCTGACGTACAAAGCTGTCCACCACACTGCCCCGAACTACATCACTGACCTAATATCCAAGTACCGCCCAGCACGCACACTCCGCTCCTCACAAGACCTCCTTCTCTCTAGTTCCCTGGTCTCCTCCTCCCATGCCCGCCTCCAGGACTTCTCCAGGGTGTCACCCATCCTCTGGAACTCCCTGCCCCAACCCATCAGATTATCACCTACTCTCCTCTCCTTTAGGCGCACCCTGAAAACCCATCTCTTCAGGGAAGCCTACCCCACCCCCTGCTAACTTGCCGACCTCCTCCACTCTTCCTACCACTCCATCCCCCACAGCTATCTCCTCCTGTGCCACCATCCCCTCCCTCCTAGATTGTAAGCTCGAAAGAGCAGGGCCCTCGATCCCCTCATGTTTTGCATTGTATTTGTATTGTTCTGTCACATGTTCTGTCCCCCTTTGTAATGTACAGCGCTGAGCGAACTATTGGCGCTTTATAAATACTGTATAATAATAATAATAAAGGGATGTGAAAGTGTAAAACCCAAATACTCCTGCACTTGGGGATGGACTCTATGTCATAGGGATCACACAATGAATGTCTTGGAATATGCACACCTTGCTGCCCTGAAAGAACCAGGGAGTCCAAAAGTACTAATAGAGAAAAACAAAACAGAGGGCGCACCGCCTTGTGCATTACCTTTAAAAGTGTGTCTATTAAATTTAAAAGAAGGTATTCTACTCACAAAAGTACATGAATATAAGCACATCATATGAGACCGCTCTGTCCAATTCACACTGCGTTTCTGAATGGTGATGAGAATGATGGACATCCAAAATGCTGATGCGTTTCGAGGACTAGCCTCTTCCTCAGAGCCTCAAGAGGCTAGTATACTTTTAAAGGTAATGCACAAGTCCGGTGCGCCCTCTGTTTTGTTTTTCTCTGTGAGATAAAGGGGCCTGAAACATGGTCACTGACATCACCAAAGGGCCGCACATAATGTTCAGTATATGTATTCCTTGAGAGGACTGTCAGAAACTGCAGACCGAATAGAAGAAACGAGGTTCAGAGTGTGTGGACATGCTAAATTTTTGGGTGGGGATATGCTGAAGAAGGCAATATGAAAGTGAGTTACATGAGGCTAGTACAGATCATGGCTATTACCCTGATCAGTGTTCCCACTACAGACTGCTAAGGTCCAAGAACCGCATATCACATACTGCAAGGATTCAAACTATGTCTGTAGCCCTTTAAATGTCCTCAGATATTCCCAGCCTCTGAGCTCAGGAGAAATAAAGCTTCGGACACCAAAGTGCGCAAGCTAAATCTCTGAAAGTTTAATGCACGCTAGCAGTTTTTACAAAGTCAGAATGACCAATGAAATATTGTGATGACCAATGAAATATTATACTCTTATCAAGAAAGATAATGACCACAAATAACTGAAGTATAGATAAATCAGAGTAACTTGCAAGCCACAGGTGTGATAATTACTAGAGGATCCCAAACATGAAACACATAACTACAACTGTGTTGGAAATATCTACAAATATATGTTGCACTCCTAAATACTTCTCAATAAATAATAATTAAATTATTACCATTAAATTTATTCAAATTATGATACAAATAACTAATAAAAGTGTATAAATACCAAAAAATATTTAAATAGATAGTTTCAACTAATCAATCTCCTCCAAATAAATATCAAAATAATTCCACATGAAATACTCCTCTAAAAATTTTTTTTACCAAGTGCTCATAAATCATCTATTAGTGACATGATGTACTTACTAATACCCTCAATTACATTATATGGGGGATCATCTAAATGCGTTTTAGTTGAGGGTTATTAGTTGGTTTACTATTTTTATTATATTAAATGAGGGTATTATGAATATAAATGTAATTGAGGGTATTAGTGGTAGGAAGAGTGGAGGAGGTCGGGAATTAGCAGGGGGTGGGGTAGGCTTCCCTGAAAAGGTGGGTTTTCAGGGTGCACCTAAAGGAGAGGAGAGTAGGTGATAGTCTGATAGATTGGAGTAGGGAGTTCCAGAGTATGGGTGACACCCTGGAGAAGTCCTGAAGGCGGGCATGGGAGGAGGAGACTAGGGGACTAGCGAGAAGGAGGTCTTGTGAGGAGCGGAGAGTGCGTGTAGGGTGGTACTTGGATATTAGGTCGGTGATGTAGTTTGGGCAGTATGATGGACAGCTTTGTACGTCAGCGTTAGGATTTTGAATTTGATCTGTTGGGCAATCGGAAGCCAGTGGAGGGATTGGCAGAGGGGGGTGGCGGAAACATAGCGATTGATAAGGTGGATGAGTCTGGCTGCCGTATTCAGGATCGACTGAAGCGGGGATAGCCTGTGGTGAGGCAGGCCAGTGAGGAGGGAGTTGCAGTAATCGAGTCGTGATATGATGAGGGAGTGGATGAGCTGTTTAGTGGTTTCTGGGGTTAGGAATGGGCATATTTTGGTGATGTTGCGGAGGTAGAGTCTGCATGAGTTTGTTAAAGATTGGACTTGTGGTTGGAAGGATAGATTGGAGTCAAGAATGACACCAAGTACTCTGGCCTGTGGGGCGGGCCTGATGGTGGCATTGTTGGACGTGATGGAGAAGTCAGTGGGGGGTGGTGTGCAGGCTGGGGGGAAGACTAGGAGCTTGGTTTTGGAGAGGTTCAGTTTAAGGAAGTGGAGTGACATCCAGTCTGATATGTCGTTCAGTAGGCTTGTGATTCGGGCGGAGACTGAGGGGGTGAGGTGGGGGGGTCGAGAGATAGATTTGCGTGTCGTCGGCATGGAGGTGGTAGTTGAAGCCGTGAGAGTGTATGAGTTGGCCAAGGGAGGAGGTGTAGATGGAGAAGAGAAGGGGCCCGAGGACAGAACCTTGAGGGACCCCAACAGAGAGGGGGAGTGAGGGGGAGGTGGTAGCGTTATAGGTAACGCTGAAGGAGCTTTGTGATAGGTAGGACGAGAGCCAGGAGAGAGCCAGGAGAGAGCAGAGTCTCTGAGGCCAAGGGAGTGTAGTTTTTTGAGGAGGAGGGGGTGGTCGACTGTGTCGAAAGCCACGGAGAGGTCAAGGAGAACGGGGGGGGGGTTTAGGGAGCAGGGGGGGACAGATACTAGGTTGAGGGGGTTACGGCAGGACGTGGAAGTTGGAGGGTGCTGTGTGGGTGAGCGAGGTGGTGGAGGGCCAGGGTTCAGGTAGATGTCCCCACGGTTAGGAGGAGAAGAAGGGTGAGAAAGGATGTGCAGGAGCGTGTAAGTCTACCAGTGGAGGTGTTCGGGTCAGTGGGAGAGTGGAGTATTAGGAGGAGGTGGTGGATGCTGTAGAGGGGCGAAGGAAGCAGTGAAGGCATAATATACAGTTGTTTGGGAGGAGCAGAGGGATATAGAGAAGAGATTTTTGGGAACGGAGGAGAGGAATATGAGGAGGAGGAGGAGTGGAAGAGGCATTTTAGGGAGGTACACCCAAGTTGATCCATTGGTTGACAACCAACGTGTTGGATTTTTTAGCTTACTATTATTGTCAGCGGCAATAATCATTGTGTTATCCCTGCAGGGATGGCTCCACGCATCCCCCCCCACCCCCGCCAGTAGAACACAATAGCCACATTGGAGGGATTCCCCATCAACACAGTCAGTGGTTGCAGAAAAGAAAATTGGATAGACACACACATCGCAGCTCAACCACATTCCCCCGCTCTTCTCGCAGCTTATGGCTGACAGCAGCAGGAGTCCATGGCTCCTGCTGCTGTCTTCATGACCATTGAGGAGAGAGAAAGAGCAAGAGAGAACTGTTGTTCTTGGGTAAGACTCAGGGTCAAGATCAGGCTCAGGTGAGTATAAGGGAGATGCTGGGGAGGAGCAGAACACAGAAGGTTTTTTTTTTTTACCTTAATGCAAGTAAAAAATCCTTCTACTTTTACATTTAATTTATCTTTTTTTTTTTTAAGTCACATATTTATGAAATTTGTTGTATTTACTACAAATTTGATATTGTACTTTGATGGAATGACTCATTATTATATATTTAATTATTATATTTCCCCTCCCCCCCAAAATATCACATGCGACAGCAGTGAATCAGCAAACATATTTGCATATGTCCATAGATGGACACATTGGAGGAGGCTGAACTGTATAACTTGGACTCTCTGAGAGCCAGAATTTTTTACAGCAACATCAGTGGAAAACCAAAAGTCTAAGGCTAGGTTCACACCAATGCAGTTTGCGTTTGATCCGTTTTTGCAGTGCGTTTTGAATTTTTGCACATGCATTTTTGCCGTGTTTATAAAAAAAAATGTTCTTGTTGCTAGGCAGATTTAAAACGCAGCAAAAAACACACTACATGCTTTTCTGCAACTTTTCCATTGAAGTCAATAGAAGCAAAATGCAACTTCTTGCGTTTAAAAAAGTGCCTGACCCTTTCCAAAAAACGCACTGGGTGAAAATGTGGAGATGTGAACCTGTCCTATAGGAAATCATGTTAAATGGACTGTAGTGCGTTTCTGCAAAACGCTGCGGAAAACGCTTGTGAACCTAGAGTAAGGGAAGATCTCTGAAAAAAAAAATTTACATTCACCTGGGCGGACACAGCAAGACACCAGTTCCTTAAAGGGACAGGACAGGCGAAGTAGTTACTAACAGGCGCAGTGGACATACTAAGTTGAATCAACAGAACGCGATTATGACCTATGGATATGTAGGTCAAAAGAGAATGTGAGCCTGCCTTGCACATAGGGGTGAAAGGCAAGTGGGCACGTTTGGAGGTGATGATTTGGAATATACACCATTTACAACGCATGAAGAGTTGGTTGAGGGCACGGCTTTAATAAAGTGAATGTGAGTGCCTAGATTGATGCTATTTGAGGCATGTTGTTTTATACAGTGTTGCAAAGGTCCTTTGACAACGTGCACGAGCACGAAACACGTTAGGGAGGAGCCAAGCCAGTTACGTCACGCCGCACGAGCCACGAGGGAGCCCGGCGGCCATCTTTGATACTGATTTACATTCCTCTTTACCAGATGTGAGTGCTTTTTGTGCGTATCTTTTTGCCAATACAATAAAACATACTGCACTTCTCTTTCTGGCTCATTTGTCCATGAGCTAGCAAGGTGGATTCCTCTATTGCATATTATTTTGGGTCCATACACACTTGGAGTGGAGATCTGGAGAGTAGCAGTCGGACGATCAGCTGATGTGCAGACGTATACCAGATGATCCATGAGGTTACCCCTAGGATGATGATGACCAGGAGTGGTCTATGTTACTCAAATGCGCTTTAAATGAATTGGTTTATGTGAAAGTTATAGCGTCTACAAATGGTGGTATATACATTGGAATATAATTTATTTTTTTTTACTAGTAATGGCGGCGATCACCGACTTAAAGCAGGACTGCGGAACTGCAGCAGGCATTCTGACACCGGGGGGAACTGATCTGGTGTCACTGACATCCCCAGTGACACCAATACAGTGGTCCGTGCTAATAAAAGGCTGTTACCGTAAGCTGTATGTGTGTTTTCAACTGTAAGCACACTGCTTTGTATGGCTCTGTCATGCAGAGCCATACAAAGCAGTGTGCAGGAACTGACAGGGCAGAGATCTGTATTGTTTCCATACAGTTCTCTCCCCCCCCCCCCTGTCAGTAATGCTTGGTGATCATTGAGTGCTTGCGAGTAATCACCAACCGGGACCTAGTGATTGACAGCCAAGGCAGCAAATAGTGACGTGTGTATCGTGCTCGTGCTGCGTGCGTGCGCCCCCCTCCCATGTATATATATATGATTTTTCACACCTCTGCCACCCTGTAGCACTATATCTGCTATAGGGTGGAGGGACAGCGAGTAAACAGCGCAATTGACCTATCGTTCATAGGTCTGGTCCCAAGGCATGCAAGTTTTTCACCCAAAGGGAGCAGAGTGCTTTGATTACGTTTTTCACAGGCACTGCATTGAATATGAGAAAGTGAATAATACATATACTATTTCTGGATTTATATACCAGTTACTGATGGACATTGTTTGTTAAATTGACACTTCTGGATTGAAAAAGGACAAAAGGGTGTTTGAGAGTGCACGTCAATAGTGGTTGTAGCAGTTGAGGAGTTTTATAATGTTTTCCTATGTGTCCATGTACACATCTTCATTTACAGGCATTTGAGTTTATAGTCGTTTTTTTTTAACACACCAAACTTGCGTTCAGCAGTCGATTTTATCAGTGTGTCAAATGCAAAATGTTTGTAAACGTGGCTAAACGCAGCAAATCGTGTTTATAAGCTGTCCACAGCCTTTTTCATCATGAAAAATGCATGCAAAGCATTTTCAAGGTGCTCAAATGGACAAAACACTGAACACAGGATGTTCCTACCAAGCTTTGGAATGACCAATCCACACCTCAGACCTCTCCCACCCTTGGAAACAAAAGATATGTTAATTCCCATTCACACCTCAAATTCTTCATACAGATCCCCTGCTAGGTGACCTTAATGACTCCTTCCCACCCATGGAAACAAAAGAAATGTTAATGAGCAACTCACACCTAATTATCTCAACATATACTGCTGTCTCTGCTTCTACTCTCTGTATTTCTCCAAAACAGTCTAAAATAGTTAATAATTTTCCACTTTTCAGTGCATTCTGGGCATCTGGGAGGTTCTCCTGTACTTATCTTTAAAAAACGCTTCTAAACGCAAACGCACATAAACGCATTATGCAAACGCGGTTAAACAGACCTTTTTTACCTACGTTTTCCAGCAGTCAGTTTCCATCGTTCAGAAGTGTCCCGTGTACATGAGGCCTTACAATCAACAACCATACCCAAAGAACCTCCAGTGGGACTTTGATGCAGCAATAGGATCATACATACTGTATATTGAAAGAGACATTTGGTTAAAAAAGATTTTTATCAACTTTATTACATACAAATTTCCATTGTAATATTAAATACATGATTTCTCAAAAGAATATTGCTCTGACAGTATTCTTACAAGAGAACTCTTAATACAAAAATATGAAACCACACAGAAAAAGAAAAAAATCCAGACGCGATTCGATCATTCCACATTCTAGATCTTCTTCAGGGAACATGAAAGACAAAGGACTTTCTAGTAGATATATAAACAATCATAAATTAGTATATCAAAAAATAAATACTAGATAATCAAATTTTTTTTTCACATAACCAAATAATTTTTTACTTACAAAAGCATATGTCAGAGCAAAAGGGAGGATGACTTCAAAGATAAGAGGCTGGACACCATGTTGCATCATCCAAGAGGGCAAGAGTGGTCAGATGTACTGTAAGTCACCAGCCAATAAGGACTGGCAGAGGGGCACCAGAACATCCCCCTAATGGGACGAAAGGTGGTATGAAAAACAGAATATATTAAATTCCAAATCATCAGACCAAAGGGATATACCTAATAAAAAAATAGGTATTGAAGAATAGTCCATAAAGGATATATCAAGAGGTAAAACTGACCGTGTCTTGAGCAGGCCAATGTATGGAACAAATAGAATTTCACTCGGTAATGGATGTAACAACTCAAGGAAATAGAGTGGTAACTTTGAGATATTAATTTCTCCAAGGAATGGAAGCATGTCAAATCCCATGGAACAAAGAACAAAGTGACACATAAGACTGTGAAAGATCCAAATATTAGGCAAACAATTAACGGTAATAGCCAATAATAGTATAAAAAAAATAAAAACACTATACATTAACAATATCATATGAAGAAACGAATAGAAAAATATATCCCAATCACAACTTGATGGGGTATAAATAAATAATGTATTGTACTGCAACAAGAATTATTATCAATGCTGGTCAAAAAAAGAAAAGAAAAGCCACCTGATTATGAAATACATGTGATATATACAATCAACAAACATACTCTTGCATTCTTTTAAAAGATAAAAAAAAAAGATATGTGCATTACACCAAAATCTGAAGTGAGCATACAGTTTTTCAAAAATAATATAAACATCCATATGCAAAACGATAACAAAATACTATGTAATGCAAAGATATGGCCGTTTTTAACCTCGGAAACCACTAAGCAACTTATTCACTCCCTTGTTATATCTCGCCTTGTCTATTGTAACTCCCTCCTTATTGGCCGACCTCATCGCAGGCTATCCCCTCTTCAGTCTATCATGAATGCTGCTGCCAGACTCATCCACCTTACTAACCGTTCCATATCTGCCACCCCTCTCTGCCAATCCCTCCACTGGCCTCCACTCAGTGTCCTCCATCCCTCTCTGCCAATCCCTCCACTGGCCTCCACTCAGTGTCCTCCATCCCTCTCTGCCAATCCCTTTACTGGCCTCCACTCAGTGTCCTCCATCCCTCTCTGCCAATCCCTCCACTTGCCTCCACTCAGTGTCCTCCATCCCTCTCTGCCAATCCCTCCACTGGCCTCCACTCAGTGTCCTCCATCCCTCTCTGCCAATCCCTCCACTGACCTCCACTCATTGTCCTCCATCCATCCCTCTCTGCCAATCCCTCCACTGGCCTCCACTCAGTGTCCTCCACCCCTCTCTGCCAATCCCTCCAGTGGCCTCCACTCAGTGTCCTCCATCCCTCTCTGCCAATCCCTCCACTGGCCTCCACTCAGTGTCCTCCATCCCTCTCTGCCAATCCCTCCACTGACCTCCACTCATTGTCCTCCATCCATCCCTCTCTGCTAATCCCTCCACTGGCCTCCACTCAATGTCCTCCACCCCTCTCTGCCAATCCCTCCACTGGCCTCCACTCAGTGTCCTCCACCCCTCTCTGCCAATCCCTCCACTGGCCTCCACTCAGTGTCCTCCATCCCTCTCTGCCAATCCCTTTACTGGCCTCCACTCAGTGTCCTCCATCCCTCTCTGCCAATCCCTCCACTGGCCTCCACTCAGTGTCCTCCATCCCTCTCTGCCAATCCCTCCACTGGCCTCCACTCAGTGTCCTCCATCCCTCTCTGCCAATCCCTCCACTGACCTCCACTCATGGTCCTCCATCCATCCCTCTCTGCCAATCCCTCCACTGGCCTCCACTCAATGTCCTCCACCCCTCTCTGCCAATCCCTCCACTGGCCTCCACTCAGTGTCCTCCATCCCTCTCTGCCAATCCCTCCACTGGCCTCCACTCAGTGTCCTCCACCCCTCTCTGCCAATCCCTCCACTGGCCTCCGCTCAGTGTCCTCCATCCCTCTCTTCCAATCCCTCCACTGGCCTCCGCTCAGTGTCCTCCATCCCTCTCTGCCAATCCCTCCACTGGCCTCCGCTCAGTGTCCTCCACCCCTCTCTGCCAATCCCTCCACTGGCCTCCACTCAGTGTCCTCCATCCCTCTCTGTCAATCCCTCCACTGACCTCACTGTTTGTCCTGGGGACTACTGTCACTTGGGCAGAAAGTGATAAGCCAATCCAAATTTTACCTGTTTTCTATAAAATAGAAGATGAGGAAAAATATTCCAATTGTGCCGTCTGTGCCGATAACAGCTGTGCAAATTATTCAAACCTGGGTTTGTTTTATGTCTTCCCTGCTCTATCCAAATGTAAAAGAAAAGTATAAAGGGAACAAGTAATGCATAAAATAAATGTAGCATAAAAATGTACAGTAATTACTGAATTCCGTCTTTAGATCATCTTTCTGCCATCTCCTACACTCTAATGCTCAGGCTGGACGAGGCAGAGAAAATACTTAGGGCAAACCACTGCACGCACAGAGAACATTTGACAGGAGGAGAGAGCAAAGTGAGCCTCTTTGATCTGTTTCTGCTCCTTCATTGTCCAGGGACAGGCTGTAGGCAGACAGGTGACAAGGCTGTATTGCATAACTGCAATAAATTAAAATCAGGTCACAGGTATGTTGTAAATCTCGGACATATTTAAAAAAAAATAATCTTTTAGCAGGTAAATCAATTCCCACATATTTGTGATTTGTTGACAGCTGATTGTGGTAGTAGGGAGTGGTAGTCACTTTTGTTTTTTTATTTTGCCTGGTCATAGTTGTGCTTTAACTCTTTTGCTTCCAGAGATGGACAAAAAGTTTCCTATGTGATGATTTTTTTTGGTGACAGGTTCTCTTTAACCACTTCCCGACCGGCCGTTGCATATAAACGGCCGGACGGTGGCACTGCAGGGTCGGGTGGCCGTTCATAAACGGCCTCCCCGCACCCTGCTTGTGCGCGCTCCCTGGGAGCACGCAGCACCGCGATCCGGTGCCCGCTGTGTCCCCGGTCCCGATCATGTGATCACTGATTGGCCAATCAGTGATCACATGCAAAGTAGTAAGCAAGATGTCATCATTGCTTACTACGTGTGAAATCTGTGAATGATCACAGAGGTCACATGGTACAAGGCTATTCACAACAGCCTTGTACCATGTGACAAGCTGTGACCAATCACAGCTCACTCAGTACTTCTCAATGGCTGCAAGAATGCACACAGTAAGAGAAATGATTGCTTTTACATCCTATATGGGTGTAAAAGCAATCAGTGTAAAAAAAAAAAAAAAAAAAATCTTCATCACCCCCCACAAGTAGTACAGTGTCACCATGGTGACACTGTACTGCTAGGGTGACAGTATGTAAAAAAATAAATAAAAATAAAAAATAATAATATAAAAAAATAAAATTAAAATTAAAAAAAAAATATTTAAAAATTATAATTTTTGGTTATAAACTAATTTGGATTTTTTTTTTTTACTAAAAAGATAACAGAATAAATTTTTGCTAAGATTTATGATGAAATATTATTTATTTGCAAAATTTATAAAAAAAACACTTTTTTTCAAAATTTTTGGACATTTCATTTACATAGCAAAAAAAATACAAATCCCAGTGGTGAATAAATACCACCAAAATAAAGCTTTATCTGTCTCAAAAAAATGGTAAAAAATTCATTTGGGTACAGTGTTGCATGACTGCACAATTGTCATTCAAAGTGTGATAGTGCTAAAAGCTGAAAATTGCCCTGGACAGGAAGGGGGTGAAAGTGTCCGGTCTGGAAGTGGTTAATGAGACACCAGGGGTCTAAAAGACCCTGATGTCTCACCTGTTCTCCAATGAATCTAAAGTGCTGTGCAGAAGTTAAAGGGGGACCTGGAAGTGACGTCATACATGTTGATTCTGTATCAGCAAGGAGAAGTAGACTAATGTCTGCTTAGCTTTCTTCCATACAAAAAGGTGCCTGCCGTCCCAACCTATTACAAAATAGAGCAAAAAATGTGAAAAAAAAAGTTTCTTTGTTTCTATTATAAAATTTTGCAAACAGTTAATTTTTCTCCTTCACTGATGTGTGTTGATGAGGCTGCACTGAAGGGCACTGATAGGCGGCACTGAAGGGCACTGATAGACAGCACTGATGAGGTGGCACGGATAGGTGGTACTGATAGGTGACACTGATGGGCAGCACTGATGAGCTGGCACTGATGATGGGTATTGATAGTCAGCACTGATAGGCGGAACTGACTGGCGCCACTGCTGGGCACTTACTGGCGCCAATGCTGGGCACTGACTGGTGCAACTGCTGGGCACTGACTGGCGGCAGTGCTGGGCAGGACTGACTGGTGGCACTGCTGGGCTGCACTGGTGGGTGGCACTTCTGGGCACAGCTGGGCGGCATGGCTGAGCACAGGTAAGTGGCACTGCTGGGCACAGGTGGGCAGCACTGCTGGATATTTGTGGGTGTAACTGGTGGGTGGCACTGCTGGGCACTGATCATCAGGGCACTGATGATCAGTGCCCTGATGATCGGTGCTGATCCCTGCTCTGACAACATGAGGAAAGTGCAATTCTCGGCAATTGCATTTCCCGGAGATCAGTGTGTCATTGGACACGGCTGATCACGTGGTAAAAGGCCGCTGTGATTGGCCTTTTACCACATCACGTGAACAGCGATCACGGAGATTGCTTGGTGCACGCCCCCGGGGGTACGCAGAAGAGCGCGTTCTGGGAGGACGTCATATGACGCCCTCCCAGAAATGGCCGGCCGCAGTGCAGCCATCATTTGGCTATTTGCAGTCGACAACTAGTTAACTAACCTTTGCAGTAAGATGCACATGGAAGGGAAGCACACATCACAAACAAACAAAAAATTTCCCAGCACACCCACCAGCCAGTCTGCAAGACAACCAAATTGAGCATATCTAACAATTCACATTAAAACAGAGGGTTTTGTTTGCACACATTTGCAAATATGTCCGTAAGCAGTAGTGCCCTTGTAAAGGCTCCTCAGTATATTATGGTCCTAACTCTCTAATTTTCTAGAGTCTCTCAAGTTGTAGCACATACAGTGAGGAACAGAAGTATTTGAACACCCTGCAATTTTGAAAGTTCTCCCACTTAGAAATCATGGAGGGGTCTGAAATTCACACTGAGAGACAGAATTTAAATATCAGGAAATCAAATTGTATGATTTTTAAAGAATTTATTTGTCTTGCACTGCTGAACAGAAGTATTTGAACACCTAAGAAACAGCAAGAATTCTGGCTCTCAAAGACCTGTTACTGTGCCTTTAAAAAGTCCACCTCTACTCCACTCATTAATCTAACTTAGTAGCACCTGTCTGAGTGCTTTAAAGACACCTGTCCACCCCACAGTCAGTCAGACGCCAACTACTACCATGGGCAAGACTAAAGAGCTGTCAAAAGACACCAGAGACAAAATTGTGGACTGGAAAGGGCTACGGGGCAATCGCCAAGCAGCTTGGTGAAAATAGATCAACTGTTGGAGCAATTGTTAGAAAATGGAAGAGGCTAAAGACGACTGTCAGTCTCACTCAGACTGGGGCTCCATGCAAGATCTCACCTCGTGGGGTATCACTGATAAGAAAGGTGAGGAATCAGCCCAGAACTACAAGGGAGGAGCTGGTCAATGACATGAAGAGAGCTGGGACCACAGTATTCAAGGGTCACTGTCAGTAGAACACTACGCCGTCACGGTTTCAAATCATGCATTGCACGGAAGGTTCCCCTGCTCAAGTCATCACATGTCCAGGTCCGTCTGAAGTTTGCCAATGACCATCTGGATGATCCAGAGGAGGCATGGGAGAAAGTCATGTGGTCAGATGAGACCAAAGTAGAACTTTTTGGTCTAAACCTCACTCGTCGTGTTTGGAGGAAAAAGAAGGATGAGTTGCATTACAAGAACACCATCCCCACTGTGAAGCATGGGGGTGGTAACATCATGCTTTGGGGGTGCTTTTCTGCGAAGGGGACAGGACGACTGCACTGTATTAACGAGAGGATGAATGGGGCCTTTTATTTTGAGATTTTGAGCAACAACCTCCTTCCCTCAGTCAGAGCATTGAAGATGGGTCGTGGCTGGGTCTTGCAACATGACAACGACCCGAAGCACACAGCCAGGAGAACCAAGGAGTGGCTCCGTAAGAAGCATATCAAGGTTCTGGAGTGGCCTAGCCAGTCTCCAGACCTAAATCCAATAGAACATCTTTGGAGGGAGCTGAAACTCCGTGTTGCTCAGCGACAGTCCCGAAACCTGACAGATCTAGAGGAGATCTGTGTGGAGGAGTCGGCCAAAATCCCTGTTGCAGTGCAAACCTGGTCAAGAACTACAGGAAACGTCTGACCTCTGTAATTGCAAACAAAGGCTTCTGTACCAAATATTAACACTGATTTTCTCAGGTGTTCAAATACTTCTGTTCAGCAGTGCAAGACAAATAAATTCTTTAAAAATCATACAATGTGATTTCCTGAATTCTTTTTTTAATTCTGTCTCTCAGAGTGGGAATGCACCTACAATGTGAATGTCAGACCCCTCCATGATTTCTAAGTGGGAGAACTTGCAAAATCACAGGGTGTTCAAATACTTCTGTTCCTCACTGTATAGCAGTGGATAGATTAAGTACAGGCATGTCTGGAAGGAGCTTACCCCTCCTTAAAGGCACAGGGATGCACGTGATGTCCAGCAAAAGCACAATGGCAGCTGAAAGCACACAGTGCATCCCTCTCTCCCAATTTAACTAACTGTACAAAAAAAGCTCCCTTCCCTCTACTCAGTGGCACCTGTCATGCTGGTCCTGGGCCCCCAGACAGGCAAGTGGAGCCAAAGGTACATGGTGGGGGCATGCACACGTGGGGGGCAGCCATTACTGGGGGTTTTGGAAGTTATCAGGAAGCTGCCCAGCTACCAGACCACTTCCATCTGACAGCCAATAATCAACTAGTCAGATATACACACAATCCAAGTGGCTGCAGCCACCAAGAGCGTATGTAAAACCCTTGGAAGTAAAGGGGTTAAACAAGCCCTCATTGCCCTGGAGCTGCAGGCACTGTGGAGCAATCCTTCTCAAAGCTCATACCAGAAGTACTGAACTCACTGTCTCAGCTGCTTAGTTCATCCCATCATTGAGGCCACCCCCTCATTTACAAGACATATAGGTAGACCTTAGAGGTGGGAATAATGATGAGCTTTACAAGAATAGTGGAGATTTAATAATACATTTAGCTGGTAATATGTCTGGATCCATTGACCACATGAAGTTTTCACCTGTGAATTGTCAGATTTTTTTTACAGGTTTAATTTAAATGCAGAAAATACAAATTTTGCTGCAACTTGTTAATTCTTGATCCTGGGCAAAATATTAACAGCAGGGTTTCAACTACAGTTGTGCTCAGAAGTTTGCATCCCCTGGCAGAAATGGTGAAATTTGGGCATTGATATTGAAAATATGACTGATCATGCCAAAAAACTCTTTTATTTAATGATAGTGATCATATGAAGCCATTTATTATCACGTAGTTGTTTGGCTCCTTTTTACATCATAGTGATAACAGAAATCACCCAAATGGCCTGGATCAAAACTCTACATCCCCTGGAATGTTTGGCCTTGGTACAGACACACAAGGGGACACAAACAAGTTAAAATTGTAATTAAAGGTTAATTTACCACATCTGTGGCTTTTTAAATTTGCAATTAGTGTCTGTGATTAGTCAATGAGTTTGTTAGATCTCACGTGGATGCACTGGGCAAGCTAGATATTGAGCCATGGGGAGCAGACAAGAGCTGTCAAAAGACCTGTGTAATAAGGTAATGGAAGTTTATAAGGATGGAAAAGGATATAAAAAGATATGCAAAGCTTTGAATATGCCAGTCAGTGCTGTTCAATCACTTATTGGGAAGTGGAAAATTTGGGGATCTCTTAATACCAAGCCAAGGTCAGGTAGACTAAGAAAAATTGCAGCTACAACTGCCAGATGAATAGTTTGGGTTAGAAAGAAACAATTGAGTACTGACGTGATACTTTTTTTATTTGCATATTATCATAGCTTTCGGGGTATGTCCCCTTCTTCAAGGTCCAGGCAGTACTACTACAAAGTTTTAGCAGAAAGTTAGAAGAGATGTTGAAAGGGTAAGGAAAAAAAACACAGAAAGAAACACACACAAACAGATGTACACAGCAATGGTTAAAAGACTATGATTAGACTAGAGATAAGACACAGCAAAAGCAAGGACTGGGGGGGGGGTAACAACACTCACAGAGGGGGTCATAAAACTGTTGGATAATTCGTGAGGAATCCTATGTCCAAATTCTAACATTCTGCTAAAACTTTATAGTATTACTGCCTGGACCTTGAAGAAGGGGACATACCCCGAAAGCTTGTCCTCAAAATTGTATGATAATGCAAATAAAAAAAGTATCACGTCAGTACTCAATTGTTTCTGTCGCAAGTGCACTATTACGGCTACAATCATGTCAAGCATTGGGATAGAAAGAAAACCAACAGGTAACCTCAGGAGATATTCAGGCTGCTATGAAAAAGACAGTGTGGTTGTTTTCTGCACAATACGATGATACTTGAACAAAAAAAGAGCTGCATGGTCGAGTTGCCAGAAAGAAGCTTTTGCTACACCAAAGCCACAAAAAAGCCCGGGTACAATGTCCCCAACAACACCTTGACATGCCTCACAGCTTCTGGTGCACTGTAATCTGGATTGACAGGATCAAAATAGATCTTTATGGCCACAACCATATGCGCTATGTTTGGAGAGGGGTAAACAAGGCCTATAGCGACAAGAATACTATCCCTACTGTGAAGCATGGTGGTGGCTAACTGATGTTTTTGGAGTGTGTGAGCTCTAAAGGCATGAGGAAATTTGATGGCAAGATGTATGCAACATATTATCAGAAAATACTGGCAGACAATTTGCATTCTTCTGCATGAAAGCTGCTCATGGGACGGTCTTTCCAGCACGACAATGACCCTAAGCACAAGGCCAAGTTGACCCTCCAGTGGTCACAGCAGAAAAAGGTGAAGGTTCTGGAGTGGCCATCACAGTCTCCTGACCTTAATATCCTCAAGCCACTCTGGGGAGATCTCAGTTGTGTGGTTCATGCAAGATGACCAAAGACAACTATTACAAAAGATTGCACGCTGTCATTGATGCTAAAGAGGGCAATACACAGTATTAAGAACTAAGGCAGTGGTATCCAACCTGTTGCCCGGGGGGGGGGGGTGGATGTAGCCCTTTGCTTGCCTTTATTTGGTCCTTGGGACACTTTTCCTCCCACAGACACCAACAACCAGGCATAATTCCTGTTACTGACATCAACAACAGAGCACTATTCCTTCCACTGACATCAACAATGGGGCACTATTCCACCCACTGACACCAACGATGGGGCACTATTCCACCCACTAACACCAACGATGGGGCACTATTCATCCCACTGATACCAATGATGGGGCACTATTCCACCTACTGACACAAATGATGGGGCACTATTCCTCCCACTGACTCCAACAATGGGCACTATTCCTCCCACTGACTCCAACGATGGGACACTATTCCTCCCACTGACTCCAACGATGGGGCACTATTCCTCCCACTGATACCAATGATGGGGCACTATTCCTCCCACTGATACCAATGATGGGGCACCATTCCTCCCACTGATACCAATGATGGGGCACCATTCCTCCCACTGATACCAATGATGGGGCACTATTCCTCCCACTGACTCCAACGATGGGGCACTATTCCTCCCATTGACTCCAATTATAGGGCACTATTCCTCCCACTGATACCAACGATGGAGAACTACTCCTTCCCCTAATGCCAAAGAGGCGATGTTTACTCCAACTGCCAGCTGGAGAATTTCTACTCCCAATGGCCACAGTCTGGCCCCCTAATGTCTAAAGGACAGTAAACTGGCCCTTTGTTTAGAAACTTTGAAGACCCCTGAACTAAGGGTATGCCAACTTTTGAACAAGGGTCATTGCATTTGTTTACTTGTTGCCATACTTTGTTTTATGATTGTGCCATTATGTTACGGCTTACAGTTTCAGAATATGAATCCCATAAAAAATCAAATAAATGTGTTTTGCCTGCTCACCCATGTTCTCTTTAAAAATGCTACATACTGTATATATTTTAAAAGGGTATGCAAACTTTTGAGCACAACTGAATATAATGTGTAAATCTTTGTTTATGTAAAGTATAATCAACCTTTCTGAACTACTTCTTACGTAGTAATCTCGGCCATACAATTGTTTTATGGCTTTATTACCTAAGATAAATGTGTACAGTGATGTCTTTTTCAGTGATTATCATATAATGGAGATAGCTCTGTGGCGTCTTTATGATAAACTTAACTGATAATGATATTTTTGATCAGCAACTTTTATATGCAGTTCAAGTCATAACTATTGAATTTGCTGATCTTGTTTGAAAAACAGGACGACCTTCATGGCGCTGACACAGAGAGCGAACTTTCCATTTTATTAAATGTACATTCTGGTTGAAGGTGAAAAAGGTAGCTTGGAACTATGGGAATATAGACTACTTGCTATTGTTTTTGGAACATTGGCATTTCTTAACCGCTTGCCGCCCTGCCACTGTATATATACGTGTGCAGGGCGGCACTGGGGCGCAAAACCACGTTTTAAAACGGGTTCCGCGCTCCCGGCGTTTTCGCCGGCAGGGGGCGCGCGCGCTCCCGCCGACCCGCGGGTGACACCGTTCGATCCCGGAGGGATCAATCATTAGATTTCAGCCAGTGATGTCTGGCTGAAATCAGATGATCGGTCCCTGTCCTATCCTGCCCTGTGTTGACATTTACACAGGACAGGATATGATGTCATTCTTCTCTGCCTGGACACATTCCGTTCCAGACAGAGAAGAAGACACAGAAAACGTGAGTACAAAGCACTACACTGACAGTTAGAACACACCTAGGTCACATTTAACCCCCTGATCGTCCCCCCCCCCAGTTAACCCCTTTACTGCCCTGTCACCAGTGTCACTGATCAGTGAATCGATTTTTACTGATCACTGTGTCAGTGTCGCTGGCGACTTCCGATAGAGTTAGCGCCCCTCCCAGATAGCGCCAGTTTGCCCGCCAGGACACCAGTAATCCCGTTTAACCCCTTAATCCCCCCCCAGTTAACCCCTTCACTGCCCTGTCACCAGTGTCACTGATCAGTGAAACGATTTTTACTGATCACTGTATCAGTGTCGCTGACGACTTCCGAAAGTGTTAGCGCCCCTCCCAGATAGCGCCAGATTGCCCACCAGTACACCAGTAATCCCGTTTAACCCCTTGATCGCCCCCCCCCCAGTTAACCCCTTCACTAAACTGTCACCAGTGTCACTGGTCAGTGAATCGATTTTTACTGATCACTGTATCAGTGTCGATGGCGACTTCCGATAGTGTTACCGCCCCTCCCAAATAGCGCCAGATTTCCCACTAATACACCAGTAATCCCGTCTAACCCCTTGATCGCCCCCCCTCCCCCGAGTTAACCCCTTCACTGCCCTGTCACCAGTGTCATTGATCAGTGAACAGATTTTTACTGATCACCGTATCAGTGTCGCTGGCGACTTCCGATAGTGTTAGCGCCCCTCCCAGATAGCGCCAGTTTGCCCACCAGTACACCAGTAATCCCATTTAACCCCTTGATCCCCCCCCAGTTAACCCCTTCACTGCCCTGTCACCAGTGTCATTGATCAGTGTCACTGGCGACTTCCAATAGTGTTAGCGCCCCTCCCATATAGCGCCAGTTTGCCCGCTAATGCACGGGATTTTTTTTACCAAAAACATGTAGCAGAATACATTTTGGCTTAAATTTATGACTAACTTTGAGTTTACGATATATTTTTTATGGCTGAAAGTAAAAAATATTGTTTTTTTTTCAAAATGTTTGTGTTTTTTTTGTTTATAGCGCAAAAAAAAAAAGCACACAGGTGATAAAATACCACCAAAAGAAAGCTCTATTTGTGTGAAAAAAAGGACGTAAATTTCGTTTGGGTACAGCATTGCATGACCGCGCAATTATTTGAATTAGTGCAGCGCCAAACAGCAAAAAAAGGCCTGGTCATTAAGGGGGGTAAATCCTCAGGAGCTCAAGTGGTTAAAGCGGAACTAAGAGAACTTTGCTTACCTTCTCTCTAATGATCTGGGTCCCTCGCCAGAGCTGGTATCTTCTCCCCAGGTGCCAGTCTTCAGGCATCGCCATGTGCAGGAGGTAGTCATCCTGGCACACAGGAGCCTTGTTGGTATTGATGGCTGAGCTGTGGCTCAGTTTACATGTCTCGTCTATGATAACATTCTGCCTGATTGCAGTCCCTTGTAAAATGCGTTCAGTCCGTCTTTAACCGCTTCTGCTCCACCCTATAGTAGAAATACTACTACAGTGTGGCACGGGTGCGCAAAAATTTCAGATGCATTCGTTGATTGAAGAATTAAATTTCGTCACATTCGTTATGTTGAACTGATTCGTTTTTGGGATTAGTTTCATATCTTTGACATTTGTATATTTGTTGGTCAAAAAAGTTTGCAGTTTTTCTGAGTGATTGCTATATATTCTATATATTATCAAATCAGATAGATTCAATATTTTCGGATGCTAGTCCAACCCACCAAGAGCATGGAAAAAAAATCAGATCCATTCATTATCCAAATTCAAATTATCAAATGAATTGAAAAATTTAATTAAATTCCCACTTGGGCCCCAACTACTTTTGCATCATGTGATGTCATCTGAATGAAACAAATGAATGAATTAATTTCATTATACCTTCTTTTGACTCATTGCCATTCCTTTCTGTGTGCATTCGAAGACTCGAATACATATGAATCACCGGAAATAAAATTTTCATCCAAACAATGAATCAAGCAAGACGAATCGCACATGTTTACTGGCGTTGGTTTTGGTACTTTGACTTCCCTGATCACTGGATAGATTTACTTTACCACCGTGCATGCAAAATTAGAGCTCACCTCTCACAGTGACTGCCTAAAATGTAAGGTTCCAGTCAGGGGTGGACTGACAACTCATGGGGCCCCTGGGTAATAGGGGATCATGGGGCCCCTGTGTCCTTGCCCAAACTCAAAAAAAGCCTATGAAAAAGGTACCAGGGGCATCTCATGAGGCCCCCTACAGACCCCGGCCCTCGGGCAGTGCCCGAGTTTCTAAATGGTCAGTCCGCCCCTAGTTCCAGTACAGTACTTTTGGAATTGATCAGACTAATACATACAAATTTCCACTTTGCACTGCAAAGAGATTTTCTGTTCATTCTTGATAAATATATCTTATCTAAAGAACACTGTTGGAGCTATACTGGCAGAAGGCTTGGCCTCTCTCATAAACACGTGGCTGATAAGATTCTTTCTTGTACACGGGTACATAAGTGAAGTATTGTCACGTTGTGTCCTTTGACATCAGCTGCATGCCAAAATATTAAAAGAAAAAGAAGTGGTATCAGTAATCAGTTTATCACAATCCACACGTCAATAATGGCCATGTAACAGGTGTATTGCAACCCCACCACACCACCAGTTCCTTACTACTCCCACACCGGCAACCGCTCTGTACCGTAATGTAGACCCCTTTCCATGTGAACACCCTTCTGCCTATGAGCTCTCACTGGCTCATCCTGCTTCCAGGACATGTGCCTCTTTAATGCAGACCCTACCCTACAGCTAGGTTACTACGTATGTCTTGGACATCTCTCTGGGCCCCCAGAAATCCTGTTCCTTAGTATTATGATATTTGCTCACTGTTGCCAGGAGATTGTTTGCTTTGTATCAACGAAAGAGGATCAGTCAACATGGTGGAGGGCAGGCTGAGATGTACAGACTGGGGAACTGGGCCTGAGATGTACAGGCAGGGGCGTATTTATAACAAGGCAAACAAGGCATTTGCCTAAGGTGGCATTTTTCAGGGGGGCAGCGCTGCCCCCCAAAAGAAGGGACACACGCAGCCTAGGGAACAGGTGGTATCTGAGAGAGACTGTGGGCTGCTTGATGGAGTATGCAGTGCCTGAATCTTGTTCCTGGGGATGTTCGGAGCTGTGAAGGTGAATACCGTCTCTCTCGCCGGGGTGATGGGGGTTGCTAGTGTATGGGGGCGGTGGTAGTGGAAGGCTCTCTCAAGTAGTGGTGGTGGGGAGTGGTCTGGGGTGCTGTAGGTCAATGCCAGGCTCTCTTTGTGGGAGAAAGGGGTGTTGGTCCATCTCAGGGTCTCTCCGTGGGGGTGGGGTGATTTTTGTGCTGGCTAAGGCAGCATGAAACCTAAATACATCACTGTGTACAGCCCTGGCCAAAAGTTTGAGAATGACACAAATATTAATTTTCACAAAGTTTGCTGCTTCAGTGTTTTTAGATTTTTTGTCAGATGCTACTATGGTATACAGATGTATAATTACAAGCATTTCATAAGTGTCAAAGGCTTTTATTGACAATTACATGAAGTTTATGTAAAGAGTCAATATTTGCAGTGTTGACCGTTCTTTTTCAAGACCTCTGCAATTTACCCTGGCATGCTACCAATCCACTTATGGGTCACATCCTGACTGATGGCAGCCCATATTCTTGCATAATTAATGCTTGGCGTTTGTCAGAATTTGTGGGGTTTTTTGTTCACCCGCCTCTTGAGGATTGACCACAAGTTCTCAATGGAATTAAGGTTTAGGGAGTTTCCTGGCCATGGACCCAAAATGTCGATGTTCTGTTCCCCAAGTCACTTAGCTATCACTTTTGCCTTATGGCAAGGTGGTCCATCATGCTGGAAAAGGCATTGTTCCTTACCAAAATGTTCTTGGACGGTTGAGAGAAGTTGCTCCCGGAGGATGTTTTTGTACCATTCTTTATTCAGGCTATGTTCTTAGGCAAAATTGTGAGTGAGTCCACTCCCTAGGCTGAGAAGCAACCCCACACATGAATGGTCTCAGGATGCTCTACTGGTGGCATGACACAAGACCAGGGGCGGACTGACCATTTGGAAACTCGGGCACTGCCCGAGGGCCCGGGGTCAGTAGGGGGCCCCATGAGATGCCCCTGGTACCTTTATCATAGGCTTTTTTGACTTTGGGCAAGGACACAGGGGCCCCATGATCCCCTATTGCCTGGGGTCCCCATGAGTTGTCAGTCCACCCCTGCACAGGACTGATGGTGGTGCTCACCTTTCCTTCTCTGGACAAGGTTTTTTCCGGATGCCCCAAACAATCGGAAAGGGGATTCATCAGACAAAATGACTTTACCCCAGTCCTCAGCAGTCCAATCCCTGTACCTTTTGCAGAATATCAGTCTGTCCCTGATGTTTTTCCTGGGGAGAAGTAGCTTCTTTGCTTCCCTTCTTGACACCAGGCCGTCCTCCAAAAGTCTTCGCCTCACTGTGCATGCAGATGTACTCACACCTGTCTGCTGCCATTCCTGATGGTGCCCCAAAGCTGCAGCTGAATCAACTTTAGGAGATGAACCTGGTGCACATTGGACTTTCCTGGGTGCCCTGGAAACCAATTATTCTGTTTCTGAGGTCAGAAAAAAGTAAAAAAAAGTCTTATCTGTTCAAAACTCTTTATAAAGTGCACTTTAAAGGCATAAATACTGTAGAGGGACATGATTAAAAAAAATTCATAAATGCATTGAAAACCAGTTAATTCGTTCGTATTGCAAAAAAAATCGTAACCGAGGCATTATTTTCAATGGATTTTCATTCGTAAACTGAAAATTACGTTACCGAGGCGTTTGTAAACCGAGGTACACCTGTACATGCTTTCACTTTATTGTGAAACCGCGTGCTCTTGCCTTAAAAATATTTTACTGTTGGTTTCATAATAGTGCAGGTAATAGCGGCGTGCAGCCTTCATTCCCTGTAATTAGTGATGGTCTGAATGTTCAAATTGAACACGAACAATATGAGCATTCAGTGGGCTGTTCGGCCGCTGCTTTCGCCACTGTACATTTACAGTGCAGTGCGTTGGGATTGGCCAAACCACAAGTCAGGTGCAATGCTTTGGCCAATAACAGCACAATTGGGCGGAGCTAGCAGTGACATCACCACTACCTCCACCCAATTGTTTACATCTGACTAGCAAATGTCAAATTGCGGCGAGTGCTCGATGGGTGCGGACAGGCCAGCGAGTGTTGTCTTTTATTTAAATTTTGGTGAGTCAGCAGCTTCGTGACAATGCTGGACGCCATGATTGATGATGAATTACAACGTCGGAACCATTTTTTGGCTTTTTTTTAAATAAAAGTTCTCTTTTTTTTTGTTTGATAAAATAATTTTTCAAAAGTCTGTTGTGTTTGTTTTTTCTCAATTTAACCCTTTAGTGAATGGGTATGGGTATCTCCTACTCATTCACAAGGGGGGCAGCATTACGGTGCCCCCTTATTTAAAGGGGTACCCTGATGATAATGAGCTCCCCTGCCTGCAGACCCCCACAGCCACCAAGCCAGGTTGTGGGGAAGAGGCCCTTGTCCCCATCAGCAAGGGGACACCATCCCAATGCCGAGGAGGGGGGAGGGATTTTTGGGGAAGCACCACACACTTAAAAAAAATGTTTTTGACTGTGGGGTCCCTCCTAACCTTCCTACCAGACATAAAGGGGTTTATTTACTAAAGCTGGAGAGTCCAAAATCAGACTCCCTTCTGCATAGAAACCAATCAGCTTCTAACCTCAGCTTGTTCAATGAAGCTTTGGCAATGAAACCTGGAAGCTGATTGGTTTCTATGCAGAAGTGAGTCTGATTTTGCACTCTCCAGCTTTAGTAAATAAACCCCAAAGAGTCTGGTATGGATTGTAATTTAAAAAAAATGTAATGTAATTTAAAAAAAAATATTGTCCTGCTGCAGCAAGTTCTATACATTGTACAGTGCAACTTTTCAGGTAGTTTAAGGGGACCCCCAGGCATGATATTTGAAGGATTTGTTTTTTCTTTTTTACTTTAAGCAAGGAAAAATCGACTGCCCCTTTAAAAACTGAAGTTTTTGAAAAAAACATTTTTAAATTTTACTGCTTCATCTCCCTCAGGGCAGTACCCGAATACCCATGTCCTCCAGATTTTTTTCAGTGGTAAAAATCCTAAAATTGCCAGCTGGTATCAATATGGAACCATTGAGCGCCGTGACGTCAAAGCCCCTCTCCTGCGTGTTACGCCACCGGTCACGTGGCTTCATCAAGGGGAATGATATGGTGTTTGTGTGCAATAAGATTCATTAAAGTGTATTTTTTCCAAAAGAATTGCATTTGAAAAACCTCTGCGCAAATATCGTGTGACATAAAAAAAAATTGCAAAACCCACCTTTTTTTTCCTATAAAATATTTAGAATGTTTGGGGGTTCTAAGTAATTTTCTAGCAAGTAGATTTTTACATGTATGTGAGAAGTGTCAGAATTGGCCCAGTTGGCAAGTGGTTCATATTGAGCTCACCTCTTACAGTGGCACAGCACTGACTAACATTCAAAGTCCACAATATAGGACTCTTGGAACTGATCAGCCTGACTTTGCAATATAAACTGCTTTCGCTTTTTCATTATTCAGAAATGTTACTTATCTGGAGGACGCTGTTGACATGATATTGCCATATATATATATATATAAATATATATATATATACTGAATATACGGTATATACCGCTGATAAGACGTCAATTCTGCTCGCTTGTACATAGGTGCGTAAGAGCAGTATTGTCATATCAATTGACATCATCTGTGTGCTAAAAGATATGATAAGAAAGGAGATAAGATAGAAGGTGATTACTGTGACTCTAAAATATAAGTATTCCATGTAAAAAAAAACAACAACATGGTATTTTAACCCTTATGCTGCCAATGACATGTCCCACACATCATGGCATTAACATGGGTAAAAGTTTGCGAAGCGGTCAGCTTGTTCTTTAGTAAATGTTATTGGGGCTATAGAGTTTCTCAGGCACTTATAAAGGACTCACATGATGCTCACTCCCCACTCCAGTCGTTGTTCTGGGGATTTCCACTACCTCTGGGAATCCAGAATCACCTCTATAATTGTCATGATGGTGGGTGGGAGGAGATTGAGGAACATTATTTTCCTAATGTGGTCCCGGAAGTTCTCAGCTTTGAGTACTTCCAGTTTCAGAGCCAAAAAAAATCCCAGTTGCAAAAGCTGGTAAACTGCAGATCAAGCACATGACCATGGGACTAAAGATGGCTTGATCCAGTCCCCCATGACCAGTACCTACCCCCTTTTACCTTAAGTGACCACACAGACAACAAAACTGGAGTTAATGGCCCAAACGGCCTTTTATTACAACCATCAATAAATAACATTTAAATAAGTAAAACACAGCATAACATACGTTTTTCAAGGTCCTAATAGGCATCAAGAAAGTGAATACCTGCGTCCTGCTTAACTAGGCCTCCAACCGCAACATCACCGACTCGGAGATAACCACCGCAAATACCCCCACCAGAACAACTGCAAGTCATACCTCAGACGGGTTCCTACAAAGTACCTTTCTTGTGCCCACAGTAACCTACGAGGACCTTGCACCCCGCAGGCTGTCAAACAGCACCGAGTGGCACAACCACCACCCAAAAACAAACCATGAAACAAACGGGTGGGCGGGAGGGAAGTTTGCCTTGTCAAAATTCTCTTCTGACTGAAGACCCCCTGCCACACCCTTAGTGCAGATTTGAGGGGTGCACTGCATACAGAGTGCAGAGTTGAGGGGTGTGCTGCATACAGAGTGCAGAGTTGAGGGGTGTGTTACGTACGTTGTGCAGAGTTTGGGGATGCACTGCAGAGTGCAGAGTTGAGGGGTGCGCTGCATACAGAGTGCAGAGTTCAGGGGTGCGCTGCATATAGAGTGCAGAGTTCAGGGGTGCGCTGCATGCAGAGTGCAGAGTTCAGGGGTGTGTTACATACTGTACGTTGTGCAGAGTTTGGGGATGCACTGCATACAGAGTGCAGAGTTCAGGGGATACACTACATACAGAATGCAGAGTTCAGGGGTATGCTGCATACAGAGTGCAGAGTTGAGGGGTGCACTGCATACAGAGTGCAGAGTTCAGGGGTGCACTGCATACAGAGGGCAGTGTTCAGGGATGTGTTATGTACATTGTGCAGAGTTTGGGGATGCACTGCATACAGAATGCAGAGTTCAGGGGTGTGCTGCATACAGAGTGCAGAGTTGAGGGGTGCACTGCATACAGGATGCAGAGTTCAGGGGTGCACTGCATACATAGTGCATAGTTGAGGGGTGTGTTATGTACATTGTGCAGAGTTTAGGGATGCACTGCATACAGGATGCAGAGTTTAGGGGCGCACTGCATACAGGGTGCAGAGTTCATGGGTATGTTACATACATTGTGCAGAGATTTGGGGTGCACTGCATACAGGTTGCAGAGTTCAGGGGTGAGCTGCATATAGAGTGCAGAGTTCAGGGATGTGTTACACACATTGTGCGGAGTTTGGGGGTGCACTGCATACAGGGTGCAGAGTTCAGGGGTGCGCTGCATACAGAGTGCAGAGTTTAGGAGTGTGTCACACACAGAGTGCAGAGTTCAGCCTTTCTCTACAGCTGCTTACCCCTGCATCCGCCATCCACATCTCACTTTCACCCCTCTTCAGCTCTGACCCCCCACTGCCCCATCTTCTCCCCTCCCTCCATAAAAGCTCCACCATCTTCCACATGTCTTACTTTTGTTGCTGTATTAAGATGAAGCACCCAGCTGGCTCTAGTACCTCCCTGCACCCTGTAATTGGCTCCACCTTTCTGACTTGCAGGAAGATCATTCAGTGGAGGTGTCGGCATTGCACCCCAGGCACCTGCATCTCTCTTGTCCCCTTCCTGCTTTCAGGAGCCGTTCAGGAGCTCAGATCTGTGGGAGCTGTTGGAGGGACAAGCTGTCTCAGAAACAGAGAACCCGGACTTGTGTGTTTACAAGTGATAGTGGTGAGCGGGGAGCAGAGGGCCTGAGCCAGAGGTGGTCCCACCAAGATCCAGCTGAAAAAAAAGCCTTGTCTGTTCACACCGAATGTGGACTGGGGCTGATGTACTGACTGGGGCTGATGTACTGACTGGGGCTGATGTACTGACTGGGGCTGATGTACTGACTGGGGCTGATGTACTGACTGGGGCTGAAACCTGAAATAGAAAATATGCCGGACATATCAAGCCTTAACATTGCAGGGGCGGACTGACCATTTGGAAATGCAGGCACTGCCCGAGGGCCCGGGGTTAGTAGGGGGCCCCATGAGATGCCCTTGGTACCTTTTTCATAGGCTTTTTTGAGTTTGGGCAAGGACACAGGGGCCCCATGATCCGCTATTGCCTGGGGGCCCCATGATTTGTCAGTCCGCCCCTGTAACATTGTGTGTATCTTTGAACTGGTTACAAACTTTGGAACCCAAAATAGGCAACACATTAGAAGTCCTTACAGATCATCAGTGTAGACTGAACTGTAGACTATGACCCTTTAATGATTGCTCTCACTCCGGCGTGTATGGCGATACCTACTATGTGTCACACAACCACCATTGTCATACACGGGCACATCCACTGCATGCATTTGTCTGACCCCTCGCCCTCCAGAGGATTTCCCCCCCTTCCTGACCAGACCATTTTTAGCGATAAGTCGCTTCGTTACTTTAACTGACAATTGCGCGGTCATGCAATGCTGCACCTAAAATAAATCTACACCCTTTTTTTTCTCCACGAATTCAGCTTTCTTTTGGTGGCATTTGACCATCTCTGCATTTTTTATTTTTTCCGTCTGTCTCCTAATCTATCCACCTTTAGACGATCCCCGAAAACCTCTCTCTTTAACCACAAGCCTACCGAGCACTTCTACCCCCTTCCTGCCCAGGCCAATTACCAGCTTTCAGCGCTGTCACATTTTGAGTGACAATTCTACGGTCATACAACATTGTACCCATATGAAATTTTTATCATTTTTTTGTAACAGATAAAGCTTTATTTTGGTGGTATTTAATCACCTCGGGGGTTTTTTATTTTTTCTTAAACAAACCAAAAACCACTGAAAATTTTGAAAAAAAAAAAAAGTTTTTTCTTAGTTTTTGTTATAAAATTTTGTAAATAAGTGATTTTTCTCCTTCACTGATGTGTGCTAATGAGGCTGCAGTGAAGGGCACTGATAGGCTGCACTGATGGGCACTGATAGGTGGCACTGATGGACACTGATAGGTGGCACTGAAGGGCATTGATGAGGAGGCACTGTTAGGTGGCACTGATGGGCATTGACAGGGATCACTGATGGACACTGAAAGGCAGCACTGATACATGGCACTGTTAGGCGGCACTGACTGGCACTGATAGGCGGCACTGACAGGCGGCACTGACTGGCACTGATAGGCGGCACTGACTGGCACTGATAGGCGGCACTGATTGGCAGCACTGATAGGTGGCACTGATTAGCATTGATAGGTGGCACTGACTGGCACTGATGGGTGACACTGAAAGGCAGCTCAGATGGGCACTGATATGTGGCATTGATGTGCACTGGTATGCACTGATATGTGGCATTGATGTGGCACTGATGGGCACTGGCACGAGGCACTGATGAGCACTGACAGGTGGCGCTGCTGGGGCTACACTGATCATCAGGGCACACTGATCATCAGTGCCCTGATGATCAGTGTACATGTCCCCTCCGCAGAAAGCCGATTACCAGCTCTCCTCTCCTCTGTCAGCGTGACAGCTCGTGGGGAGAGAAATGCCGATAATCTGCATTTTCCTGTTTACATGCGATCAGCTGTGATTGGACACAGCTGATCACATGACCGAGCCGACATCTTCAGTTCTTTCCGTGATCGGTGATCCGCTGTTTCCGAGGGACACAGCGCACTGCTGATCGCCGTGCTGCGTACTCCCGGAGCGACACAAAGCTCCAGGTTGTATTTGTACACAGCCAATCAGCAGGTCCCGTCCGTGAATCATTGGCCGTGACTTGCTGACAGACTCCCGCTGTGTACAATCACAGCAGATGCTGGTTGGGGGGGGGCGCACTCTTGCTCAAAAACCCCGGATGTAGGCAGCAATGTACTCATACGTCACTTTGCCTACAGTGGCCACCTGTCCGCAGTAAAATGCAGGCAGGCGGTCATAGACTGGATGAAGAACACCCTCCGCACCCTCCTGCTCCCTGCTGTACTTTCCTCCAGCACCCCCACAACCTGTCCAACATTTGGGGCATTTGAAATCCCTGTTCTTCTTCCTCTTCTCTCTGCAGCATATCTGGGATGAACCAGATCAATTCCCTGCGATGGGGCTGACTAACCAGAATCTGTTCTGTCCCAGAAGCACTGCCGGGAGAAGAGGGAGAAGAGTGGGGATTTTAAGTCACTGGTTCCCTTGACTGGTTGTGGGTGTACTTATAAGTGATCACATACCCTCTGTTCTCAGGTGCAAAAGGAACTCGGGGAGGAGAAACAGCAGGATACTGGTCTTCCCAGTGAATGGTTGTGCTGGGGGGGGGGAGGTGTCAGCAGAAGTCTGAGTATTGGAGAGCAGGCTGAGTTCCCAGCACAGCCAGAAAACTGACCACGCTGTGCTACCATGCCTAGTATGGTGTTTTATAGGAAAGCAGAGGGACTGGCAGGAACACCAGGGATGCACAGGGAGGGTGATGGGTGCAGTGGGGGGGGGGGCAATTACTGGAACTGATCCCCTGTATGGCTTACTCTGCAGCAGCTGAAAGCCAGTGGGAGGGAGAGGAGAAGAAGCTGGCTTTCAGCTGCTGTAGAGAGACTCATACAGGGGATCAGTTCCAGTAATTGCCCCCCCTGCCATACCAATCACCCTCTCTGGCCACATCTGATTCACCCAGCTGCCTGGTCCCCCTGCTGGTCTGGACCCCGTACAGGAGGACTAGTGGTAACCCCTTATCCATGGCCCTGGACACACACAGACAGACAGACACACACACAGACGGACACACACACAACCACACACAACTACACGCACACAGACACACACACACATACACAGACACACACACAGACAGACAGACACACACACAACCACACACACAACTACACGCACACAGACAGACACACACACACACAGACAGACACACACACAACCACACACACAGACACACACACACAGATACACACATAGACAGACACACACATACACAGATGCACACAGACACGCACACACACACATAGACACAGATACACACAGACACACACGCACACAGACACACACGCACACAGCCACATACACACGCACACAGCCACATACACACGCACACAGACACATACACACGCACACAGACATATTCAAAGAACACTGTATAAAATAAACTAAACGCTACTAAAAACATCCCCCAAAATTAAAAAAGACTCTAAATAGATAGAAATACAATTTTGTTTCAATAATAATTCATCTTAGCAGCTCAATGAGCGAATCAGAGAATTTCTGCTTTTCTCTAATTTTTTTCTGCACCATCAATCACTGAGATCGCCCTAATTATCCTAGTGGTCACAAATAATCTGCGCAATAATCCCATTCAAGCCAATCAACGCTCCAGGCTTGTCCTGTATCCAAATATATGAAGAGAATGTGTACAGGTCTGATGACTCTTTCACTGTCTCATATTTTTTTTCTTTTCAGACTTTCAGCCTCACCCACCTTTCTCCTACGTTGGCTGTTTAATCTATAACCCCACTGACATGAGGTCTAATATTCTTGAGAAATTCATTTATGATGGTGTTGAAATTGCCCTCACTTTTACGTCAAGTATGACCTGCTGATTGTCCCTGAATCACTCTTTATGGGTATTATGACACATAGAAGAGTCAAGTACAAAACATCTCGGTGTCATCTCATAATGAGTAGCTTTGTCCTCTAAGAGTCTACCCTCAGACAAGATGTAAGGTGACAAGATATACGCAGGTTTTGTTTTTAAAAATTAACAAAAAAAAGTAATCATAAGGTAGTTTTATTATATGAATATTTCAAAGAATTTCAAAGAGTCACAGGAGGCAAAACTAATTGTAGAAACAATAAATAATACACGACACAAGGACACCCAGAAATAGGTTTGTCCTAGGGCCAGTTCACACTACGTGTGTTTCAGTTGCTGTTTTTCTGCACAGAAAGGGCAGCACAGTGGCTAAATGATTAGCACGTCCGCCTGGTAGTACTCGGGTTGTTGGTTCGAATCCCAGCCACGGTACCACCTGCCTGGAGTTTGCATGTTCTCCCTGTGCCTGCGTGGGTTCCCTCCCACTACTCCAAATCCTCGCACACTCCGAAGACATGCTAGTAGGTGAATTGGCTCCTGTCTAAATTGTCCCTAGTATGTGTATGTATGAATGTGAGTTAGGGACCTTAGATTGTACACCCCTTGAGGGTTAGGGACTGATGTGAATGTACAATATATATGTAAAGTGCTGTGTAAATTGATGGAGCTATACAAGTACCTGAAATAAATAAATATATGGTTGTCAATGTCATAGTTCACATTAGTGCTTGCAGTTCCAGTGCATTTTGGATGCAGAACAGGCTGCATTTTTCCTGCACAGAACTGTACTGGAAGTGGTAAAACGCATCAAAAACGCACCAAAATGCACTGGAATGCACCAAGAAGCACACTGGAATGCACATGTACCTATTTAAATTGAAGAAAAAGAGAGGAGAAAAAAAGAACTGGAATACATCAAAAACTCACAGGAACGCATCAAAAATGCATCAAAAATGCACTGGAATGCGCCATAGAACACCTCAAAAAATGTGCCACAATAACATAAAAAACGCGCATGCAGAAATGCATCCAGAACACATCTGGACTGTGTTTCTATAATGTGAATCAACCCTTAGGGCTAGTTCACACTAGATGCAGTCCAGTGCTTTTTTTTTGCATCTGAAATGCATGCACAGTGTTTTACCAGTGCAATCAGTTCCAGTCAGTTTCCGGTGCAAAAAAAAATATGTTGCATTTTTTTCTGCACAGAACTGTACTGCAACATAGCAAACTGCATCAAAACTGCACCAGAACGGAGTGCGTTTTTGTGGTGTGAACTGGCCCTTAGTCTCATCTCACACTAGTGCGACCTGAAAGCTCCACAGCAGACCTTTGATTAACAAAGTGGGCAGCACAGTGGCTAAATAGTTAGCATCTCCACCTACTAGGGTCATTGGTGCAAATCCCAACCATAGCACCACCTGCCTGAATTTTGCATGTTCTCCCTGTGTCTGTGTGGGTTTCCTCCAGGTATTCCAATTTCCTTCCACACTTTAAGGAAATGCTGGTAGGTCAATTGGATCCTGTATGAATTGTCCCTAGTATGTGTATGTATGAATGTGAGTTAGGGACCTTAGATTGTACACCCCTTGAGGGTTAGGGACTGATGTGAATGTACAATATATATGTAAAGTGCTGCATAAATTGACGCCCTATATAGGTACCTGAAATAAATAAATAACATGATTAAAACAATGCAACCAGGAAAGGGTCTTCGGGTGTCCTTAAGGCACCCTTTATCTCTGTAACCGTCCCATGTCCTCAGCTGTACCACAACCGGATTGAAGTCGTTAAAACCTCTCACATTCTTACATTTTCCCCCAGGGAACCTAGCCTCTGGGATAACCACCAATACCCAACCAGGTGGAAGCACAATACCTTAGATGGGCCCCCACTTTTTATTGTACAAATATAGTTACACACTGACCCCCCCAAAGACCCCATGAGCCACTAAACCAAGACCCGCTACGACATTTTGGACAATTTAATGCTCCCAACTTTGTGGGAAGAGTTTGGGGATGGCCCCTTCCTGTTCCAACATGACTGCACACCAGTGCACAAAGCAAGGTCAATAAAGACATGGAGGAGCCAGTTTGGGATGGAGGAGAATCCTGACCTCAACCCGATAGAACACCTTTGGGATGAATTAGAGTGGAGACTGTGAGCCAGACCTCCTCCCCCGACATCAGTGCCTGACCTCACAAATGTGCTTCTGGAAGAATGGTCCAACCTTCCCATAGACACCCTCCTAAACCTTGTGGACGGCCTTCCCAGAAGAGTTGAAGCTGTTATACCTGCAAAGGGCGGGGCCAGCTCCATATTGAACCCTACGGACTAAGACTTGGATACCATTAAAGTTCATGTGCGTGGAAAGGCAGGCCGACCAATACTTTGGGCAATATAGTGTATATTCATATACACAGTATATATCATATAAAAACATACTCAATATACAGTAAATATAGCAAGACAGTGGAGAAGTTGATTTTTTCCTTCTTGTTCTTCAACATTGGAAGGAGTCTTTCAAGAAGGCTTTTCAGTTCCCCCAGTAACCAGAATGGGATGCCGGCAAGAGGGGCTGAACCTACCACCTACCTACCCCACCAGTTACAGTTCCCAGCTTGAGCATCCAATTCACATACCTTCCTTGAGGGGTGAACTACGATGCTCTTAGTCTGCCCTGAATGGGCAGGTTTAAAAAAAAATCTTAACGTACTGTTTTTAATTATAAAAAAATATTGTTTTCGAACTGTCAGTATAAAAAGAAAAAAAATCCAGCCTTGTGAAAAATCAATGTGACAGAATTGAAAACGTTCTACAGAATGTATAAAGATAAACATGTAGTTAACATTCGGATCCCTGAAACAAAAACAAAAATCACATTTAACTGGAAAAGATATTCAGAGCCGCCTGAGTTACTGCCAAGGGATTCTTCACAAGCTCTATGAGTAATTGCTGAAGAGGACTTTGCCCCGTGTTACTGCACCTTACGTCTGTAGACTGCTTTTGTAAAAACGGATCTGCTTATGGTTGTTTATCATCATCTCAGGGCTCCACCTGTGTAGACGTCAGGTTATCCATCATAAATTGTTCAGAGCGGATATATAATGCAGCATCAGCCGTACAGTCATACAATGGTACCCAGAGCTCCATACAATACACAGGATAGGAAGGGGAGCGCTAGACCACAGCACTCAGAGAGCCTTCAACATGGGCAGTTTGTGGATATACAAAGCCCTGCTGTTATCTGCCTGTTGGACAATAGGTGAGTGTTTTCTTGTCCTATATCAGTGCTTTTGGTGGATTGTTTTTTTTGCTATTGTTATAATAATTATTACTAACAGTAACATTCACTTGAGGTGGGTCAATCTCTCTAATTTAATGTAGAGGCATCAGGAAGATTCACCTTCAGTAAATTTTTGGGGAATGTCATATGTACTGATTTGTATACATTTTTGGGGAATGTCATATTTACTGCTTTGCTTTTATATATATATTTATATATATATATATATATTAACAATAGTAGCAGGAATAATAGGGGCGTTGCTAGTAGAATTTATGCTGGTGGTAGTAACACTCATTTTAGTCATGGTCATTAATAGCTACATTGGCAAAACTGATTTTTCCGCAAAATTACCAATTTCCTAATTGTCTAAATTTTGCAGAAGCTCTCAACTTTGCTCACTGAACTGCTTAGAAGGAATTTACTTGGAAAAAAAAATCTAATTTTTTAAAAATGTATTTAGAGGGTATGTTATGGGTGTATTTAGTGTAGCTTAGATCCTTTCATTTAGTGTTCTTTGTGACATTTTTCCATTTTTGTATGTATTTGATTGTCATTTGTGTACTCTAATTTTCATGTTTTTGTTTTACTTTTTTCTAAGCCTATATATTGCTGGTGGTAGTAACACTCAATTTAGTCATGGTCATTAATAGCTACATTGGCAAAACTGATTTTTCAGCAAAATTGCCAATTTCCTAATTGTCTAAATTTTGCAAAAATTGTCAATTTTCTAATTGTCTAAATTTTCCAGAAGCTCTCAACTTTGCGCATTGAACTGCTTAGAAGGAATTTACTTGGGAAAAAAAATCTAATTATTTAAAAATGTATTTAGGGTATGTTTTGGGTGTATTTAGTGTAGCTTAGATCCTTTCATTTAGTGTTCTTTGTGACATTTTTCCCTTTTGTATGTATTTGATTGTCATTTGTGTACTCTAATTTTCATGTTTTTGTTTTACTTTTTTCCTGCCTATATAATTTTTTTCTGTGAAAAAAAATGATGCTAATGAAAGACTGTATTCTAGGATACTTGAAATAAGTTTCTTTAATCCCCCAGAGCCAGGGGCGGACTGACAACTCATGGGGCCCCCGGGCAATAGGGGATCATGGGGCCCCTCTGTCCTTGCCCAAACTCAAAAAAGCCTATGAAAAAGGTACCAGGGGCATCTCATGGGGCCCCCTACTGACCCCGGGCCCTCGGGCAATGCCAAATGGTCAGTCCGCCCCCGCCCAGAGCTATTCAAAAACCATTGTACCTTAAAAATCCATCATACAATTCCATTTAATTTTGCCAATAATGACAGAATTTTGCTACAATATTCTACAAAACTTTAGGGAAATGAAATCTTTACATTTTTCTGAAGGTAGATATAGAATCAAGGAAATATTGGATGTGCTTAACTTTTTGTATATATATATATATATATATATATATATATATATATATATTTATATTAACAATAGTAGCAGGAATAATAGGGGTGTTGCTAGTAGAATTATTGCTGGTGGTAGTAACACTCATTTTAGTCATGGCCAATAATAGCTACATTGGCAAAACTGATTTTTCAGCAAAATTACCAATTTTCTAATTGTCTAAATTTTGTAGAAGCTCTCAACTTTGCTCACTGAACTGCTTAGAAGGAATTTACTTGGGGAAAAAAAATCTAATTTTTTAAAAATGTATTTAGAGGGTATGTTATGGATGTACTTAGTGTAGCTTAGTTTATTTCATTTAGTGTTCTTTGTGACATTTTTCCCTTTTTGTATGTATTTGGTTGTCATTTGTGTACTCTAATTTTCATGTTTTTGTTTTACTTTTTTCCTGCCTATATATTTTTTTTTCTATGAAAAAAAAATGATGCTAATGAAAGACTGTATTCCAGGATACTTGAAATAAGTTTCTTTAATCCCCCAGAGCCAGGGGCGGACTGACAACTCATGGGGCCCCCGGGCAATAGCGGATCATGAGGCCCCTGTGTCCTTGCCCAAACTCAAAAAAGCCTATGAGAAAGGTACAAGGGGCATGTCATGGGGCCCCCTACTGACCCCAGGCCCTCGGGCAGTGCCTGAGTTTCCAAATGGTCAGTCCGCCCCTGCCCAGAGCTATTCAAAAACCATTGTACCTTAAAAATCCATCATACAATTCCATTTAATTTTGCCAATAATGACAGAATTTTGCTACAATATTCTACAAAACTTTAGGGAAATGAAATCTTTACATTTTGCTGAAGGTAGATATAGAATCAAGGCAATATTGGATGTGCTTAACTTTTTGTATATATATATATATTTGTATATATATATATATATATATATATATATATATATATATATATATATATATATATATTAACAATAGTAGCAGGAATAATAGGGGTGTTGCTAGTAGAATTATTGCTGGTGGTAGTAACACTCATTTTAGTCATGGCCATTAATAGCTACATTGGCAAAACTGATTTTTCAGCAAAATTACCAATTTCCTAATTGTCTAAATTTTCCAGAAGCTCTCAACTTTGCGCATTGAACTGCTTAGAAGGAATTTACTTGGGAAAAAAAATCTAATTTTTTAAAAATGTATTTAGAGGGTATGTTTTGGGTGTATTTAGTGTAGCTTAGATCATTTCATTTAGTGTTCTTTGTGACATTTTTCCCTTTTGTATGTATTTGATTGTCATTTGTGTACTCTAATTTTCATGTTTTTGTTTTACTTTTTTCCTGCCTATATCTTTTTTTTTCTGTGAAAAAAAATGATGCTAATGAAAGACCGTATTCCAGGATACTTGAAATAAGTTTCTTTAATCCCCCAGAGCCAGGGGCGGACTGACAACTCATGGGGCCCCCAGGCAATAGGGGATCATGGGGCCCCTGTGTCCTTGCCCAAACTCAAAAAAGCCTATGAGAAAGGTACAAGGGGCATGTCATGGGGCCCCCTACTGACCCCAGGCCCTCGGGCAGTGCCTGAGTTTCCAAATGGTCAGTCCGCCCCTGCCCAGAGCTATTCAAAAACCATTGTACCTTAAAAATCCATCATACAATTCCATTTAATTTTGCCAATAATGACAGAATTTTGCTACAATATTCTACAAAACTTTAGGGAAATGAAATCTTTACATTTTGCTGAAGGTAAATATAGAATCAAGGCAATATTGGATGTGCTTAACTTTTTGTATATACTGTATATATATATATATATTTATATTAACAATAGTAGCAGAAATATTAGGGGTGTTGCTAGTAGAATTATTGCTGGTGGTAGTAACACTCATTTTAGTCATGGCCATTAATAGCTACATTGGCAAAACTGTTTTTCAGCAAAATTGCCAATTTTCTAATTGTCTAAATTTTGTAGAAGCTCTCAACTTTGCGCATTGAACTGCTTAGAAGGAATTTACTTGGAAAAAAAATCAAATTTTTTAAAAATGTATTTAGAGGGTATGTTTTGGGTGTATTTAGTGCAGCTTAGTTTATTTCATTTAGTGTTCTTTGTAAAAATTTTTCCCTTTTTGTATGTATTTGATTGTCATTTGTGTACTCTAATTTTCATGTTTTTGCTTTACTTTTTTCCTGCCTATATATTTTTTTTTCTGTTAAAAAAAAAATGATGCTAATAAAGGGCTGTATTCCAGAATACTTAATATAAGTTTTTGTAATCACCCAGAGCTTTTCAAAAACATTGTTAAATCATCATACAATTCCATTTAATTTTGCAAATAATGATAGCATTTTGATACAATAGTCTACAAAACTTTAGGGAAATTAAAACTTTACATTTTGCTGAAGGTAGATATAGAATCAAGGCGATATTGAACGTGCCTAACTTTTTGTATATATATATATACATATATATATATTTATATTAACAATAGTAGCAGGAATAATAGGGGTGTTGTTAGTAGAATTATTGCTGGTGGTAGTAACACTCATTTTAGTTATGGCCATTATTAACTACATTGACAAAACTGATTTTTCAGCAAAACTGGCAATTTCCTAATTGTCTAAATTTTCCAGAAGCTCTCAACTTTGCTCACTGAACTGCTTAGAAGGAATTTACTTGGAAAAAAAAATCTAATTTTTTAAAAATGTATTTAGAGGGTATGTTATGGGTGTACTTAGTGTAGCTTAGATCCTTTCATTTAGTGTTCTTTGTGACATTTTTCCATTTTGTATGTATTTGATTGTCATTTGTGTACTCTAATTTTCATGTTTTTGTTTTACTTTTTTCCCTGCCTATATCTTTTTTTTTCTGTGAAAAAAATGATGCTAATAAAGGGCTGTATTCCAGGATACTTAATATAAGTTTTTGTAATCACCCAGAGCTTTTCAAAAACATTGTTTCTTAAAAATCATCATACAATTCCATTTAATTTTGCCAATAATGACAGAAGTTTGCTACAATATTCTACAAAACTTTAGGGAAATTAAAACTTTACATTTTGCTGAAGGTAGATATAGAATCAAAGCGATATTGAACGTGCTTAACTTTTTGTGTGTGTATATATATATATATTAGCAGTAGTAACAGGAATAATAGGGGTGTTGTTAGTAGAATTATTGCTGGTGGTAGTAACACTCATTTTAGTCATGGTCATTAATAGCTACATTGGCAAAACTGATTTTTCAGCAAAGTTGCCAATTTTCTAATTGTCTAAATTTTGCAGAAGCTCTCAACTTTGCTCACTGAACTGCTTAGAAGGAATTTACTTGGGGAAAAAAATCTAATTTTTTAAAAATGTATTTAGAGGGTATGTTTTGGGTGTATTTAGTGTAGCTTATATCCTTTCATTTAGTGTTCTTTGTGACATTTTTCACTTTTTGTATGTATTTGATTGTCATTTGTGTACTCTAATTTTCATTTTTTTGTTTTACTTTTTTCCCTGCCTATATATTTTGTTTTCTGTGAAAAAAATGATGCTAATAAAGGGCTGTATTCCAGGATACTTAATATAAGTTTTTGTAATCACCCAGAGCTTTTCAAAAACATTGTTTCTTAAAAATCATCATACAATTCCATTTAATTTTGCCAATAATGACAGGATTTTGCTACAATATTCTACAAAACTTTAGGGAAATTAAAACTTTACATTTTGCTGAAGGTAGATATAGAATGAAGGCGATATTTAACATGCTTTACTTTTTGTATATGCTGTATATATATTAGCAGTAGTAACAGGCAGGGGCGGACTGACTACTCATGGGGCCCCCGGGCAATAGGGGATCATGGGGCCCCTGTGTTCTTGCCCAAACTCAAAAAAGCCTATGAAAAAGGTACCAGGGGCATCTCATGGGGCCCGCTACTGACCCCGGGCCCTCGGGCAGTGCCCAAGTTTCCAAATGGTCAGTCCGCCCCTGGTAGCAGGAATAAAGGGGTGTTGCTAGTAGAATTATTGCTGGTGGTAGTAACACTTGTTTTAGTCATGGTCATTAATAGCTACTGTACATTGGCAAAACTGATTTTTTAGCAAAATTGCCAATTTCCTAATTGTCTAAATTTTGCAGAAATTGTAAATTTTCTAATTGTCTAATTACTTTTTTCCCTGCCTATATATTTTTTTTCTGTGAAAAAAAATTTATGCTAATGAAGGACTATATTCCAGGATACTTTTAAATAAGTTTCTTTATTCCCCAGAGCTATTTAAAAACCATTGCATCTTAAAAATCCATCATTCAATTCCATTTAATTTTGCCAACAATGACAGAATTTTGCTACAATTTTCTAAAAAAATTTAGGGAAATTAAAACTTTACATTTTGCTGAAGGTAGATATAGAATCAAGGCGATATTGAACATGCTTAACTTTTTGTGTGTGTACATTAAGTTTTGAATATGCCTAACATGGACCAGAATATTCCCTATTCACTAAGACGCCTATCCTAAATAAGGACTAATTTTTATTTTTAAAGTTCAAATATATATTTTTTATATATTTTAAATTTTATATATATATATATATATATATATATGCTTTTGTAGCTTGAGGTGACAGCTTAAAAATTCTGTTGTGGGAAATGTATTGGATAATCTCATTTATATGTCCAAATATACCAAACGTTCACACAAAATACATTTAAGTCATGTTTCCCAAATCTTTTTGTAATTTTCTTTATACAACTAGTAAGCAGTCACTTGTCCCTAGTTAATGGTTATCCATTATGCTATTGTTAGGAGTGCCACATTTTGTTGTTAGCTCATCAAGCTCATATAATGTATAATTCAGAAAAATATATGCCTTTTATATATCTTGTGGGATTCATAATTTGCATGTGGCTTGGATGCCTCCTTGCTTTATTCCATGGTACTGTTTCGAGTGTCCCTTAACAAATACTGAATTTGGTGAGTCATTTTGGATGTTAGATAATTTAATTTGTATGGTGATCTGAAGTACCAGACATCGATATATTTACAGGTATAAAGTTGAAATGGGATGTATTGGATATGGATGTATTGGAATGGGATGTATTGGGTATGGGATGTTTTGGAATGGGATGTATTGGGTATGGGATGTATTGGAATGGGATGTATTGGGTATGGGATGTATTGGAATGGGATGTATTGGGTATGGGATGTATTGGAATGGGATGTATTGGGTATGGGATGTATTGGAATGGGATGTATTGGGTATGGGATGTATTGGAATGGGATGTATTGGGTATGGGATGTATTGGAACGGGATGTATTGGGTATGGGATGTATTAAATAACGTATAGGTCAACTAAAAACTGATATCTCAGCTTTTTAGTAGGTACTGCTTTCTTTTATCTCCCAAAAACTCTAATTAGATCTCTTTGCTTGAGTTCCCAGTTTCTGCACATATAAAACATTATTATTATTATACAGGATTTATATATTATTATTATTATTATACAGGATTTATATAGTGCCAACAGTTTGCTCAGCGCTTTACAATATAACGGGAGACAATACAGCAACAATACAGTTCAATACAAGAGGGTTAGGAGGGCCCTGCTCCTTGGAGCTTACAATCTACATTCCTACTTTACTTGTAGAATGTGATTATCTATCTTAGGGAACTGTCCATTGCCATGTGTTCTTGCAAGCCAATACCCATTTTCAACTGAAATAAAAAAAATTCTACCAGCACACCAAAAAAAAAAAAAAAATGGCACTGAACCTCAGCTGAAAAACCACCACTGAATAAAAAATTGAAAAAACCACCAATGGAAATTTTTGGAAAAATATAGTTTTTTTTCACACCTATTGCTCTGTTGTTGACCATTACATGGTCTGAATGCCAAAATGCTATGGACTCGCCGCCATTACTAGTAAAAATAAAATTAAAAGAAAAAGAATTCCAGTATCTATACCGCCATTTGCAAACGCTATAACTTACACCTAAACCAATTAATTACCATGTATTGGGACATGTAGCAGAATACAATTTGGTGTAAATTTATTTGATTTTTAAAATTTTTTTTACTGGACATGTTTAATACCAAAAAGTTGAAATATTTTATTTTCAAGATTGTCAGTCTTTTTTTGCTTTTAAATTGACATAATAAAGCTATGTTATAATTGCAGTTTTTTATATTTTTGACGCTTTATTCTAAAGAAAAATGTAATTTCATAAGCTTTAAGGGGGCATGGTTGGGGCAGGGTTGGGGGTGTGGTTGGGGCAAGGCTGGGGGGCGGGGTTGGGGATGGGACAGGGGTGGGGTTGGAGGCGGACCTGGGCAAGGTTGGGTGGGGCAACTGGTGGAGAATAAGGTTTGTGCCTGACTAGTAGGTCTAGACTCGAAATTTTAAGCCCTGCTTTTTATTTTAGGGCATGTATATGACTGTTGTTTATTCACAAACAAGATGGATGCACCTAGACAAATAGGAGAGTAAATAGATTTGTGCAATTCCTAATAACCAGATTGTTTTTTATAGACAATTCTAGCATAATTTATATTTTATTTATGTGTGTTTTGGTATATAGTAATATTTCACTAGAAAACCTATGAAACCAAACAGCATATTATAATTATTGAGTTATCCTACCTTTAGTTGCAATTTTTCAGCAAAAAATTGATTTTTTTGTAGGGTACAGAATTCACCATGAATGCTCAAATATGTTATATACAAGAGATAGAACATTTTTCAAATATTTAGGCAAAAAGGGTGCCAGTAGGATTGCTAAACTTTTAAATGCCGGAAATACAGTTTTATTTTTGGGATATTCCCTTCCAAAGTGCAACTTCCCTTTGGAAATGTATAGCCTTTTTGCCTTTAGTAAACCAACCCCTAAGAGTCTGGTGGCTGATGCAGAATTACTACATGATTTTAAGGCCAGTGATGGCTACTAGCAAAAGATTTTACTAGCCTTGATGCAGGTAAGCCAAAGCAACATGACAGAACTCCTTTACAGAGGAACTAAACCGTACTGTCCTTTACACTCACGGAAGCTGCCATCTTGACTTCTATTGATCTGAAGAAGTCAAGATGGCAGCTTCCATGGGTGTAAAGGACAGTACGGTTTAGTTCCACTGTAAAGGGGTTCTATCATGTTCCTTTTGCTTACCTGCATCAAGGCTAGTGCTGCCCATGTGATCAGTTATGACATATCCATTTGATGGTTTGACAATTTTGTTGCAAGTACAACCAAATATGTCAGGTATCATTCATGGCATGTCTTGGATGTAACTGTTTTGGGAAAACGTTAAATTCATGGATTCTGTCTTTAAACAAACTAAAGTTTTGCCTTTTACCTTTACAGCTTTCACAACCACAACTAACTCAGAGACTCAAACAAGTGATACAACATCAGGAGTATATGTAAGTGATAGCACATCACGAGCAACAACTGAAGATTACTCAAGTATGAGCCCATCACAGACAGCTAATGAAGATTCTGCAAGTATGAGCCAATCACCGACAGCAACTGAAAATAGTAAAAGTGATAGCACACCAGAAACATCAACTGGCAATTCTGAAAGTAACAGTACACCACAAGCAACGTCTGAAAATGGTTTAAGCATGAGCCCATCAGAGACAGCCACTGATGATTCTGCAAGTACAAGCCAATCACAGACAGCCACTGATGATTCTGCAAGTACAAGCCAATCACAGACAGCCACTGATGATTCTGCAAGTACAAGCCAATCACAGACAGCCACTGATGATTCTGCAAGTACAAGCCAATCACAGACAGCCACTGATGATTCTGCAAGTACAAGCCAATCACAGACAGCCACTGATGATTCTGCAAGTACAAGCCAATCACAGACAGCCACCGATGATTCTGCAAGTACAAGCCAATCACAGACAGCCACTGATGATTCTGCAAGTACAAGCCAATCACAGACAGCCACTGATGATTCTGCAAGTACAAGCCAATCACAGACAGCCACTGACGTTTCTGCAAGTACAAGCCAATCACAGACAGCCACTGACGTTTCTGAAAGTACAAGCCAATCACAGACAGCTACTGACATTTCTGCAAGTACAAGCCAATCACAGACAGCCACTGACGTTTCTGCAAGTACAAGCCAATCACAGACAGCCACTGATGATTCTGCAAGTACAAGCCAATCACAGACAGCCACTGATGATTCTGCAAGTACAAGCCAATCACAGACAGCCACTGATGATTCTGCAAGTACAAGCCAATCACAGACAGCCACTGACGTTTCTGCAAGTACAAGCCAATCACAGACAGCCACTGATGATTCTGCAAGTACAAGCCAATCACAGACAGCCACTGATGATTCTGCAAGTACAAGCCAATCACAGACAGCCACTGACGTTTCTGCAAGTACAAGCCAATCACAGACAGCCACTGACGTTTCTGGAAGTACAAGCCAATCACAGACAGCCACTGATGATTCTGAAAGTACAAGCCAATCACAGACAGCCACTGACATTTCTGCAAGTACAAGCCAATCACAGACAGCCACTGATGTTTCTGCAAGTACAAGCCAATCACAGACAGCCACTGACGTTTCTGCAAGTGCAAGCCAATCACAGACAGCCACTGACGTTTCTGCAAGTACAAGCCAATCACAGACAGCCACTGATGTTTCTTCAAGTGCAAGCCAATCACAGACAGCCACTGACATTTCTGAAAGTACAAGCCAATCACAGACAGCCACTGATGTTTCTGCAAGTGCAAGCCAATCACAGACAGCCACTGACGTTTCTGCAAGTGCAAGCCAATCACAGACAGCCACTGACGTTTCTGCAAGTACAAGCCAATCACAGACAGCCACTGACGTTTCTGCAAGTGCAAGCCAATCACAGACAGCCACTGACGTTTCTGCAAGTACAAGCCAATCACAGACAGCCACTGATGTTTCTTCAAGTGCAAGCCAATCACAGACAGCCACTGACGTTTCTGCAAGTACAAGCCAATCACAGACAGCCACTGATGTTTCTGCCAGTGCAAGCCAATCACAGACAGCCACTGACGTTTCTGCAAGTACAAGCCAATCACAGACAGCCACTGACGTTTCTGGAAGTACAAGCCAATCACAGACAGCCACTGACGTTTCTGCAAGTACAAGCCAATCACAGACAGCCACTGACGTTTCTGCAAGTACAAGCCAATCACAGACAGCCACTGATGTTTCTGCAAGTGCAAGCCAATCACAGACAGCCACTGACGTTTCTGCAAGTACAAGCCAATCACAGACAGCAACTTCAAATAATGAAAGTGGAAGCCCAACAGAAACATCAACTGACAATTCTGTAAGTGAAAGCACATCACATGCAACAACTGACGATTATTCTAGCATGAGCCCATCACAGACAGTCGCTGATGATTCTGCAAGTACAAGCCAATCACAGACAGCCACTGATGTTTCTGCAAGTACAAGCCAATCACAGACAGCCACTGACGTTTCTGCAAGTACAAGTCAATCACAGACAGCCACTGACGTTTCTGCAAGTACAAGCCAATCACAGACAGCCACTGACGTTTCTGCAAGTACAAGCCAATCACAAACAGCCACTGACGTTTCTGAAAGTACAAGCCAATCACAGACAGCCACTGACATTTCTGCAAGTACAAGCCAATCACAGACAGCCACTGACGTTTCTGCAAGTACAAGCCAATCACAGACAGCCACTGACTTTTCTGAAAGTACAAGCCAATCACAGACAGCAACTGACATTTCTGCAAGTACAAGCCAATTACAGACAGCCACTGACGCTTCTGCAAGTACAAGCCAATCACAGACAGCCACTGACGCTTCTGCAAGTACAAGCCAATCACAGACAGCCACTGACGCTTCTGCAAGTACAAGCCAATCACAGACAGCAACTGCAAATAATGAAAGTGGAAGCCCAACAGAAACATCAACTGACAATTCTGTAAGTGGTAGCACACCACGAGCAACAACTGAAGATTATTCAAGCGTGAGCTCATCACAGACAGTCACTGATGTCCCTGCAAGTACAAGCCAATCACAGACAGTCACTGATGTCCCTGCAAGTACAAGCCAATCACAGACAGCCAGTGATGTCCCTGCAAGTACAAGCCAGTTACAGACAGCAACTGCAAATGATCAAAGTGAAAGTCCATCAGAATCATCACCGGAAAATTCTGTAAGTGGTAGCACTCCACGAGCAACAACTGAAGATTATTCAAGCATGAGCCCATCACAGACAGTCACTGACGTTTCTGCAAGTACAAGCCAATCACAGACAGCCACTGAAGTTTCTCCAAGTACAAGCCAATCACAGACAGCAACTGCAAATAATGAAAGTGGAAGCCCGCCGGAAATAACAACTGACAATTCTGTAAGTGACAACACACCACAAGCAACAACTGACAATTATTCAAGCATGAGCTCATCACAGGCAGCCAATGAAGATTCTGCGGGTACAAGTCAATCACATACAACTATCAGAGATTCTGCAAGTACAAGTCAGTTACAGACATCAACTGATGATTATGGAAATGGAAGCACACCACAAACAGAAACTGAGAATGTTTCAAGCACAAACCCATCACAAACAGCAACTGAAGGTTATTCCATTACAAGCCCATCACAGACAGCAGCTGACGTTTCTACAAGTATGATCCAATCACAAACAGTGACTAAAGGATATCCAAGTATGAGCCCATCACAGACTGCAACTGAAGATTCTGTAAGTACGATCCAATCACAAACAGGAACAATAAGTACAGTTCAACCCAATACAGAAAATGTATATGGGTCCACCCAATCTGTATCAGTCACTGAAGAATCTTCAATTCCTACTTTATCAGCTATAGTTACTACAGGACCATCTGGACCAACTGACCCTATTTCTGCTCTGTCATCCAGTCCAACTGTAGATATATCTGGAACAACAGAGTCAGTTGCTGTTGGGTCATCTATACCAACAATAATGACCACAGAATTATTAAGTCCAACTGACCTACATACTGCTGTAACATCTAGTTCAACTGATCCAGCAAACACAGTATCTTCTACTGGTTCAACTAGTCCTTCTGATGGACTCACTGTTGTAACGACTAGTCCAACTGCACCAATCAGTGCTGATAGCCTGTTATCATCTAGGCCTTTCACTGTACAATCACCAGGATCAAGTAATACAGAATCATTCACTACTACAACACCACGTACCGCTGAATCACTAAGTTCCACAAAAGCCAATACAGTTGACTTGACAAGTTCAAGTAGTCAGAGTACTGCTTTATCAGCCATACCGACTGGAATGGTTACAGATGAGTCATTTAGTTCTCCAAAACCGGTTACTAATAATTCCCAAACTTTAACTGGGCAAGTTACAGCTGAATCATCCACATTATATGAGACTGTCACAACTGGATTGTCTAGATCCACCAGCATACTTACCGCTAGTGTACCAGGTTCAACTGTAGTGATTACTAATGAATCTTTCAAACCAACTGATTCTTTTTCCTCGGGCACATCTGCAACCCCAGAACCATTAACTTTAGAGCAGTCAGCATCTACATCAAATTCTATGGCATCATCCAATCCAATAGAAAATCATACAACTGTTACTCTTAAGCCAACTGAAGCAATATCTTCTGAAACTTCCAAAACATTTGCATCTACCGCTTCAGGATCCTCAGCACCAACCGATCACATTACTGCTCAGTCTTACAGCCCAACAACAATAGTTACTAAGGACTCATCAATGTCAACAGAGCTAGTTACTCATGAATCATCCAGGCCAACAGAGCTAAGTACTGCTGGTCCTGGTACAGCTCAGTCGACTTTATCAACTCAACCTGTTATGGTGGAAACATCTAGACCAACAGATGGAAGCAGTGGGTCACCTATTTCTTCTCAACCAGTCACTGCTCAGTCATCTAGTTTAACTGAATCACCTACTTCTCAGACAACAAAACCAGTTACTGATGCCATATCAACTTTAATAACTCCAACTAGCAATGTGCCTGTGCAGTCAACGTCAAATGTGACACCAGAAACCTCCCAGACAACAGTACAACCTACCACTGAATTGCCAAAGGATACAAGTTCTCCATCTACTGCAGTGATTCCAACCACTGGTGCCATTCTGACAACAACTACACAGTCAAGTAAGTAGACCAAATGAACTCAAATGCACAATTTTATTCTTCTCTCCTAACTTCTCACTGTAATACTTTGTATTGTTATATTGTCTACCATATGCACTTTATCTTTATGTTTCATATTATTTATTATCCATATTTGACCCTATGTTACTTTCATTTATGTCCCATCCAGGCGTTACCCGGCCCTGTATGAATGGCGGCTATGATGATGGTATAAAGTGTTTGTGCAAGCCGAACTTCTACGGGACTTTTTGTGAATTCATAACGGACGAGATCAGACCAAGTATGTTGGCTTTTGTTGCATTTTGGAACAATCTTCCCAAAATAGTATCTAAGCACTTTGCCTTACCTGGAACTACTTCTGATGTATTTATTTTATTTTAGTGTTTTTATAGCGTGGGAAATAGTCAGAACTTTTGTCAAGTTTTCATTGCAGTCTGTGTTCCCCTGACTTCTCATCCTGGACTCAGAAAGCAATAAAAACCCAATAGATGTTCCAACCCCCTCTCAATTACACATAACAAATGGGATTTTCCTGCCCTCTGTTTCTCTATCAGAAAGGAATCCCATTCCTTCTTGTATTTGACATACTATGCAATCAGGACAGGAAGGGAGAGTAAACCATCAGCCATAAAAATCAGATATGTTAACCTTTTCCCTTCTCTACAAAAAAATGAATAATGTTTATATGCCTTCACTCTCATTAGTGTATTTAATAACACCTTTTTTCAAGTTCATTATGATTTCCGTACATTTTTCCTTTGCTTATGTCACCATAGCTGTTGAAGCCTCAGTAGATGTCACAGTCACCGTGAGCAATGTGAATTTTTCTAAAGAACTTCAAAACTTCGAATCGATAGAATATAAAAATTTTGAAGAGAGGTTTAAAAATCAGGTATGTTGGGCAACTGAATTTAATCTTTCTGCAATCATTTTTTTTTTAAATATACTTACCCTTTTTGTTGAAAAGTAAAGTTTAATCATCATTTCAATGACTATATATACTTTTTCCTTCCTGCAGATGGCCCTCGTTTATGATAAAATCCCAAACTACCAAAGTGTAAAGATTCTCAATATAACGTGAGTACTAGAAGGGTTCAAGTGTGAACAATGGGGGCGGGAGAATTCTCTTGCAAAGTGAAAAACTTATTTGTCTTTGGTAAATCAATCACATTAATAGCATGTATGAAATTGGAATGAAGGTTTATATTTGATGAAAGGTCCACTTTAACATAGCTTGACTATTCTATTTCTTACTCTGTCCAACATCAACTCAAACCTTACCTATAGAGTAGCCTCCCTGGAGGTATTCCCGAGTGTAGTTTCAGCACCACAAGCGGTATCCTCGAGCTACACTCGGGCTTACCATGCGGCGCTGCTCCGGGATCTCTTCTTCACTTACCTTGTCCTGCGCTCCCGCGATGTCCCTCCTGCAGTGTCCCCTGTAATGTCCTCCGGCGGATGCCGGCATCTGTCTTCCGGGTTCCGTTCCCTGCGAGCGTCGGGACGTAGGGGGACGGAACGGCGGGAAATTTGAAAATGACAAAAGTGACATTCACTAAATACACTAAAATCACATAGTATAACATTCCTGTATCAAACCATTTCACATACATTTTGTCCCGAGTGCTTTGTCCGGCGCCCTGCCTGCATTTTTACTGTTCTTTCTGCCTGGAAATGGAGAAATGCCCATGGCGTCCAAAAAGCGTCCCTTTAGGTCAAAAGCGGTTTTAGACCGGCTAGAGAACAGCGATAGTAAATCAGAACCACTTGCAGAATTGAGTGATAATGATTCGTGGGGGAAATTCGTCATCAGACACTGAAAACGATTCTGCGACTTTGCTCAGTGATGTGCGAACTTGGCGCTCTATTTCAAATTTCAGTGTTTTTGGTTTGATTATATTATTGAATTACATTTATTATTATGATATTATTATTTTTATGATTATTTATTATATTATAATTTATGATTTTGTGTTTCAAATTTTATCATACCCGGGATGTTTACTAGACTCTTGTTCAGACAGATTTCAGTGAGTTATTCCTAAAAATGACAGGCCTACAATAAAAAAAATACATATTTCCATGCAAAAAAATGTACCGCTTTGAGCACAGAAATATGGACATAATCAGACCGCTAGGGAGGTTAAAGTGATACTAAACACAAAGGGGTAGATTTACTAAAACTGAAGCACTCAGAATCTGGTGCAGCTGTGCATGGTAGCCAATCAGCTTCTATCTTCAGCTTCTTCAATCAAGCTTTGGCAATACAACTTGGATGCTGATTGGTATCTGTGCAGATCTGCACCAGATTTTGCACCATGCAGTTTTAGTAAAAAAAAAACCCCACACTGTTTAATTTACATGATCTCTTCTCTTTCTGTATGTGGATGACACTATAATTATTTTAAATTAAAAAAATTCCACCTTTTTTCCTAATTGATATACAACTGTCACGTGACCCAGCTCTATCCCAGCCTTTCTGCAGGGAAACACAAACAGGAGGAGCTTCCAGTCCTCTGCTGCTGGTCACATGTTCAAAATAAAAAAAAAACAAAAAAAAAAACAGCCTTTGTGATACGGACTAAAAATAAATACTTAATATCAACAAACTGTTTTAAATTGTCATACAAATTTATACTTGAGATCAAATATTTACTATTTTTTGGCAATAACATGCTGTGGGTGGATATCTGCCAGTCACAGGCTGTGTCTTAGAATAACAGGGAGGTGAAACCTCCATCAATCAACACATACTATTCCCCCCCCCTTTGTGTTTAGCTGGTTAGTGGGCATGGAGGTGGAGGGAGGGAGTGCTCTGTCATTTACCATTGTGTATACTCCCACATGTGTGACTCTATAGTCACATGGACTACTCAGATGTGATAGGGGGGAAATGCTCAGCATAGATACTCACTAAAAATTGAGCATATCCAGTAGCTGCCAACACTGCTCTGCAAACTCCACAGCTGCATTGGGGACATGGACAGGAGGGGGAAATAGAGAACAGCAAGATCAACCAATCAGTTTGCAGAATACAGAAAACTAATCCCATAGTGAATGAGTTAGTATGAAAAGCATGTAATAGAGCATTATTAGATTTTTTTTTTTTATGATTTGGTTTTAGTGACACTTTCCCTTTCCCTGTTGTCCACCTTGGTCCTGTACTGCCCTCCATTCCTTCCAGTGGAGTCCTAACAATGTTCCTTTTAATTTCAGGCAAGGAAGTGTCGTGGTTGACCACTTGGTCTTGCTGAACGTTACCCCTAATGAATATGACAACGTTGTGACCACAATGACCACAATTCTAGGTGGTACAGATTGCACAAGCAAGTTCACAGATAATGGTGAGAGGATCAAACTAACTAAAACTGATTTAGGCGGATTCTGAAGACAAAGCATACATGTAATTATAATTAAAGTGGAGCTCCACCCAAAAGGGGAAGTTCCGCTTTAAGGACTGCTCCCCTGTTCCCCATTAAGGATTGGCACCTTTGGGGAGAGGATCCAAATTTGACAGGTACCCGCTCCCACTTCTGGTCCAGAAACGGAAGGTGTCCTCCCTCCCTGTAGTCTTTTGGGACATGTGACAGGTCCAAGAAGACTACAGGACCATTCACGAAGCGCAGTGCTACTCGCACATGCGCAGTGGGTACCCGGCTGTGAAGCCGCAAGCTGTCACAGCCGGGTGCCCACACTGGAATCCAGGGCGGCTGGTGAAACGAGCTGCGGGGGACACACCACGGAACCGAGGGACAGGTAAGTGGCTGTTTTTTAAAAGTCAGCAGCTACAGTTTTTGTAGCTGCTGACTTTTATTTTTTCACAGGTCGAGTGGAACTCCGCTTTAAGAAAATACTTCTCCCTGTACAAAAGGGTAGAACTTTTTGAAACATGGTGTTGGGTGAAAGGGGTGGTTCTGGACAGAATTTGCACTAATTGAATTAGGCTTATAGAGTTTTGCATAAAAATGTTTAGATCAGCAATTTTTAAACAATACATTTCAATTCTGTTCCAGTTTTTTTTTTGCAGCTCTAGATACATTGTTCACATCAGCAAACATTAAAAATTGCAATATCAAAGATCAACCAATGCATGTATGAATCAATACAATTCATGTATGAATATATACAAATGCAATGCAATGTCAGCATAAAAAAAATTAACATATTACTGAAAAAAAAAAGGTAAACATTTTATTGGATTTTTTTCTTTCAGAGACTCTATGTTTCGTGGCAAACCAGACAAAAGTTGAAAAGATTGCATTAAATCTGACAGGTAAATTAATGTTCACATTTTTAAAGAGAATTATTTGTGTAATTTTTGCGATCACAAATCGAATGTATTTGAAAAAGTTGCCCCGTAATTTTAAAGCATACCTAAACCTAAAAACAAAAATGTAATATACTGCAGCCTACCATTTCTTAGGTGTGGTGGATGGATTGATTTTCTTTTTTGGCTTTTCTTCCTTTATTTTCATCTGGTGATCCAGTCAGTAAGTCTGTTATTTTGCACTTTCCATTAACAGACCAAGTTATACAGCAAAAGTGGCAACTACAGGGTTCAGACAAACCATTTAACACTGACAGAGGTTCTTAACATGGTCAGCTTTTATTCATTTATGTAAAACCTTTACCAAAAACCCTGTTGCTGTAACTGCTTAAAAAGTGTTAGTTGGAGTTTGGCTTTAATTTGTTAGACAAGTCTATCTAAACTGCTAACAAATCGAACACTACCCTCACCCCAGATTGACAATGCTGCTGTCTCACCCCTGGTTCACATATATGAAGCCGTGTGGGCCGCATTTTGCGCGGGCATGAGAGCCCATTCATTTGAATGGACTCCCGTGCCCCGTGACACGCAGGGAAGTCCCTGCACTTCTTCTGAAAACGCAGCACGCACATCAACCTCGGTTCCCAGTACGCAGGGTCGGACTGACCATTTGGAAACTCGGGCACTGCCCGAGGGCCTGGGGTCAGTAGGGGGCCCCATGAGATGCCCCTGGTACCTTTTTCATAGGCTTTTTTGAGTTTGAGTAAGGACACGGGCCCCATGATCCCCTATTGCCTGGGGGCCCCATGAGTTGTCAGTCCGCCCCTGCCGGTACAGTTGCGTTTTCGAATGCAGGCTGCGTGCCATTAGAACTAACCCGCATTTCTCTGTGCGGGTGGTGCAGATGCACAGATTTTTATGCGGATCCGCAGCCGCACCACCCGCACATATGTGAACCTAGCCTAAAGGTGTCTTCTTTGCGCCTCCATCCAGAGTGGAGATATCTTATTATAGGAAATGTGTTACTGGCTGGATAACAAAGTAAAAATGAGATAAAAGAAAGCCTAAAAAAAAAAGAAAAATAATGCAGGCACCACATAAAAGATAGGGAAACTTCAATAGATAACATTTTTGGTTTGAGGTTCCAATCTCCTTTAGACTGGCCTTACATATAGTAGTTTGATTTTCATTCAAATGGTCCTACAGAAATCTTTTATCAGAATATCCTTTCTGGCCATCAATGAGTCAACTAATTTTGTTTGAAAACTCTTAAAATGTCATTCAGCCCTGCTTTTTGAATGGAATCCCAGATGTATTAAAATAGTTTCATTACTATTTGTATGATTTTCTCAAATGAAAACCACATACACAATTAAAATGTCATGTGTTGGAAAAAATTTTCTTCCCGCTTCCTTCATGTTTTTATCATCACCGTGGTCAAAAATGAATGTTATATGACCCCATTAACCATTAGAAAATTGAACGAACATTCTGGAAAATACAAATTTTCAAACAAAATTTTTTACAGCTTTAGAGGTTACCACAAACAATGGAGTCTAGTGTTTCCAGGTACCGTAAATCTTGTGGTTATCACATCACTGTTTACTCTTTTGTTGTCTTCCAGATATCTGCTCAAATGTAGTGGACATTCCATCAGAATTTCAGAAGTACTACGTCCAAAGAAATGTATCCGGTGTGATAACCTGTGTTTCCGAATGCAGTACCAATAGCGAGACTCCTAGGAGTTGCAACATGGGGCAGTGCTCAGTGACAGTGAAAGGACCCCACTGCTAGTAAGTGCCGATCCATTTTTACAACTACCATTACTATAATAAAAAATACGTCAAAAGTCATGATGATTTAGCAGTTTTATCCTTATCTATATCTATATCTATATATAGGATATATATATTATATATATATATATATATATATATATCCTTAGATACTCATGCAGCTATTTCCATTACTGGAAGAAGTTGCAGTGAATTCTGTGAAATGAAAGTTCTACAACAACACTCAACGCCAGGCAGCAGCTGTAAAAGCAAATAAAATATTGAGAAATAAGTATGAGACCATAATACGATACTGTCTCCAGTGTTAATGTCGTTGAAGAAAACATTTTCATCAATTAAATTAACAGTATTTTTGTTAACTAAAATACGATAAAAACTAAAACAATGCAGATGACTAAAATACAACTAAAACTAAAATGGAATTTTAGTGAAAAGACTATGACTAAAACTAAATCGAAGATATTCAATAGAAAGGATGGGATTTTCAGGGTGCATGAACATGAATACCACACATATTAAAAAGATATATAATTTTATTTTATATTTTTTAAAACAATGAAATAAAAACAGAAACATAAAAACAATTTCAGTACTATGTGTGGAACCGAAATTTGAACTTGATTATATAATTGTAGTTACTCCCTACGTGTTTCGCCCTCACTGGCTTCTTCAGAGAAGATTTTTGAAGAAATTTCAACCGCCGAGGCAGTTTAAAAGTATATAAAAATAATTATACAATTAACAAACAGTTTTAATGTATCCAATACAAACAGTGTATCAATCAAATATATATATGGGACTCAATGGCTCACCCTGGATGTGAAGGCTCGCAGAGCTAAAAGGAAATAACCTAACAAAGATCTATCAATGCCAGGCAGCAGCTGTAAAAGCAAATAAAATATTGAGGAATAAATATGAGACCATAATACAATACTGTCACCAGTGTTAATGTTGTTGAAGAAAATATTTTCATCATCTAAATTAACACTATTTTCGTTGACTAAAATACGACTAAAACTAAAATGGAATTTTAGTGAAAAGACTATGACTAAAACTAAATCAAAATTTGACATCAAAATTATCACTGACAGTCTTTGTATAAGTCACTTGTAAACAGGGACATTGCAAGATCATGGCACCCAGGGCACATGGCCCCAGGTCTTCTTCTGGGTGCCCCAAGTCTCCTTTGAAGTCAATGTTACAAGAATGGTCTGCTAGACCTCTAGAGCAGCAATTTTTGCTGAATTGTAGTTTATACATTCTTATATTGTAGAGATAGAAAAATTGTCACAGGAACATTTGAGAAACCTTTTCCCAGTCTGTCTTCTTTTTCAAGACTTCCCTGTAAGTTAATTGTCAGAGAACCTTTGGGAGAAAAGGGAAACAGGAGAAAGGAAAATAGAATTCAGAAAAGGCTTGTAAGGCCACTTCTAGAATACAATGTTCAGTTTTGGTGCCATTTGGCAAAAATATAAAGGTGGGCAACTAAATTAACAAAAAAAATGGAACTATGGTGAAAGATTGGAAAAACTAGGTAGGTCTCAAAAGTTTAAATATGGCCAAAATCAGTATAAAAATGTCAAATTAACTTTAAATCAAGATGGACATACAGTATTTTGATCTATTATTTAATGTTCCTTCATAAAACTAATACATTCCACATTTATAATTAATAAAGAATAATATGGATATATATTTTGATCCATTGTCTATATTTACTAGGAGGGCAGGACGGAATTTTGTTTCCCATAGCTTGGTAAAATTGGCCAGTGTGACCTTTAGAGATTTGTGTTGCCTCGTTGGTCATAAGCCAACTTTTTCAAATTTCAAAATTAGTGCCTTTCATCTTCACCTTTCTATCTTTCATCCTGTCTTTTAAATTACTTTTATTATTATTTTTATTATTATACAGGATTTATATATTATTATTATTATACAGGATTTATATATTATTATTATACAGGATTTATATATTATTATTATTATTATACAGGATTTATATATTATTATTATTATTATACAGGATTTATATATTATTATTATTATTATTATACAGGATTTATATATTATTATTATTATTATACAGGATTTATATAGCGCCAACAGTTTGTTCAGCGCTTTACAATATAACACTTAATTTTTTTTTATTATTTTCAGCTGTGAGACTTCAGACCAGTTCTGGTACACTGGAGACAACTGCCAGACTGCTATCAGTAAACCCGGAGTCTATGCAGGAGTGTCAGTGGGTGTTGCTGTGTTGCTCATCGCAATCGTGACCCTGTCCGTGATCTCATACCGGCGACGTAGAATGTCAGACGAAGACAAGTAAGTAGTATCTTTATCATTTGCAATCAGCTGGTTAGTAACATTTCATTAAACATCACATTTTTTATTTCAAGCTTAGGACTCCACATCCCATTTCAAAAGTATCTTTCTTGCCATGAAAAAAATCTATCGTAGGCTAAGACCCCATGGTCCTGGTCTATAAGAATACACTGTGGATGTTTATTGCTTTAAATCCTGTGTGGTAGTCTTGCAGGATGATCTGCAAGGTGTAACCATTAATGTTAACCACTTGCCACCGTCCGGCCGTTTATATAAACGGACGGACAGTGGCAGTGTAGGGGCGGGTTGCTGTTCATAAACGTCACCCGCCATTTTGGATTGTGCGTGCTCCTTGGGAGCGCGCAGCACCGCAATCCGGTGCCCACTGTGTGCTCCGGACACAGAGGAACACCAATTGCTATACGGGACCACTGTATGAGGTCCCGATCATGTGATCACTGATTTTACCAATCAGTGATCACATGAATAGGTGTAAGCAAGATTTCACTTCTGACATCATTGCTTACTACTTGTGAAATCTGTGAATGATCGCAGAGATCACACGGTACAACGCTATTCACAACAGCCTTGTACCATGTGACAAGCTGTGACCAATCACAGCTCTCACAGTATTTCTCAATGGCTGCAAGAATGTTTTTGTTGTACTGTGCCATGTATTGTCCCCCCTATTGTACAGCGCTGAGCAAACCCTTTGGCGCTATATAAACTCAATGTAATAATAATAATAATGCAGCCAGAGAGAAGGAGAAATGATTGATTTTACAGCTTATATGGGTGTAAAAGCAATCAGTGTAAAAAAAAAAATCTTCATCACCCCCCACAAGTAGTACAGTGTCACTATGGTGACACTGTACTGCTAGGGTGACAGTATATTTAAAAATAAATAATAATATAAAAAAAATAAAATAAAAATGTAAAAAAAAGTGTAAAAAATAATTTTTGGTTATAAACTAATCTGGGGTATTTGTTTTGCTAAAAAGATAACTGAATACATTTTGGCCAAGATTTATGAAGAAAGATTATTTATTTGTAAAATGTTTTGAGAAAAACACTTTTTTTTCAAAATTTTTGGACATTTTCATTTATATAGCAAAAAAAATAAAAATCCCAGCGGTGAATAAATACCACCAAAATAAAGTTTTATGTGTCTCAAAAAAATGCTAAAAAATACATATGGGTACAGTGTTGCATGACCGCGCAATTGTCATTCAAATGCGACAGCACTGAAAGCTGAAAATTGGCCTGGACAGGAAAAAGTGTCCGGACTGGAAGTGGTTAAGCACATGTACATATACATATAATAAAGGATACACAGAATGTTTTTTAATGCAATAACGGACATTGATAAGATCTTTTATATTTGTATATCTAAAGCCCTATTTTGGTTTTTATTATAGCATGACATGTAAACGTGTGGGATTAGTTTTGGTACAAACTGAAATTCAGACAAAATGTGTGTGATTCGGAGATTTCGATGTATACGGTTCTCCAAATCACAATAATAATGAATACCAACTAATCTGAAATAAATTACAACAAATACAACAAATTCATTAGTTTCATTTGGATGACATAAGGCGATAGTTTGGACCTTTTGTTAATATTTGAGGCATTTGAAATAACGAAACAACATAAAAAATGATCCAAATTGAGTCGGACCCATTCGTTTTTATCCTAGTGAGTGTAGCGTGAATATTTTAATAAGATTCTTTTTCTATTGGGGTTGAGAGACCATTTGTTTAATTTGTATGTGCACGGCCCAACAAGTCAAGTTGGGAATGTAGAAACTAATTCAACTCCAGGCAGGTGGTACCAACCATTTTGCCAACCAACGACCCTAGTACTGCCAGGCGGAAGTGCTAACCATTTTGTTCTTTTGCTATTCATACAGGTAATAGAGATGGGCTTAATCTATATTTAAAGAGATTGTAAAGTCTTGTTTTCATTAAAATAATAAACAGGTTTATACTCATTTGCTCTGTGCAATAGTATTGCACAGAGCGGACCCAAACCTCCTCTTCTCAGATCCCCCAGAGTTCTTGGCTCCTACTCTTTTCATGCTATGCTATAGGGCAGTGGTCTCCAAACTATGGTCAGTGGCCAGATGTGGCCCTTTGTTTGCCTCTATCCAGCCCTTGGGGCACTATTCCATACACTGACGCCAGTGGCGGGGCACTATTCCTCACACAGACAAAATGATGGGGTGCTTTCCTTCCCACTAATGCCAACAATGGGGCATTATTACTTCCACTTAAACCATTGATGGGGCATTATTTAGTCCCACTGATGCTGGGGCATTTTCTGCTCCCACTGGAAACCGTCCAGCCCCATTAAATCCCGAAGGACAGTAAACTGGCCCTTTGTTTAGAAAGTTTGAAGACCCGTGCTATAGGGGACGGCATGCGGGCTTGCTCCCAAGCCAGACTGTGTGTTTCAATAGACACACACACACAGTGAAGCTCAGCCCCACCTGCCTGGAGTTTGCATGTTCTCTCTGTGACTGCGTGGGTTTCCTCCAGGTACTCCGCTTTCCTCCCACACTCCAAAGACATGCTGGTAGGCAGGGGCAGGGGCAGACGGACAACTCATGGGGCCCCCAGCAATAGGGGATCATGGGGCCCCAGTGTCCTTGCCCAAACTCAAAAAAGCCTATGAAAAAGGTACCAGGGGCATCTCATGGGGCCCCCTACTGACCCCGGGCCCTTGGGCAGTGCCCGAGTTTCCAGATGGTCAGTCCGCCCCTGCTGGTAGGTTAATTGGCTCCTGTCTAAATTGTCCCTAGTATGTGTATGTATGAATGTGAGTTAGGGACCTTAGATTGTACACCCCTTGAGGGTTAGAGACTGATGTGAATGTACAATATATATGTAAAGCGCTGTGTAAATTGACAACACTATATAAGTACCTGAAATAAATAAATAAAAAAGAATAGATGGGTCTTAAAAACCATTGCACACTGCATAGAGGTTTGCAGTACTCTTCTTTAGTACGACTGGACAGAAACTTAGTCACGTCAAGGAAAACATCCCTTCTAACAAAAAAACTTCTTATTCTAATGGCTACTGTTAGACAAATGGTTGGAGGAGACTTGCATTTCTTAGTGTAGCCACAAGAAAGCAGTAAGTCCCAAGACATCCCTGCCTCTGAACTCCTTGGACCCGTGTTAATAATCTCTTTTCTTCATTGATAACAATCTTTATTCCTATATGGCTACCCCAGGTACACCTATCATTGTACGACAATACCTAAGTCATTTTCCCAACCTTTCTTACTTAGTCTGCTTGCTGGCGTCATATGGTCACATGTAGCTGACACTAATGTTTTAGACACAATTTTATTTTTTTATTGTACTCAGACATATTGATTCATAATTTCCTCTACATGCAGTAATAAGTCATATGTACAAAGAGTGCTTTGTCATGAACCATTTGTCAGAATGGGGCAATGGTTACACAGTGGGGTTGCCTTTACAGAGTCTGGTAAAAATAAAACTGGAGTGAAATTGAAACAATCTAACAAAAAGAAACCATTTAGGTTCCCAATGGTCTAAAAATTAATGTAATAAGCCTTTGATTACTAAATAAGCACAAATAGCTATCTACTAGTGGGTGTGGGGGCAGAGACTGAGGGGGTGAGGTGGGGGGTTGAGAGGGGTTGGGCTCCGTTTCCGCCACCCCCCTCTGCCAATCCCTGCACTGGCTTCCGATTGCGCAACGGATCAAATTCAAAATCCTAACGCTGACGTACAAAGCCGTCCACCATACTGCCCCGAACTACATCACTGACCTAATATCCAAGTACCACCCAACACGCACACTCCGCTCCTCACAAGACCTCCTTCTCTCTAGTTCCCTGGTCTCCTCCTCCCATGCCCGCCTCCAGGACTTCTCCAGGGTGTCACCCATCCTCTGGAACTCCCTGCCCCAACCCATCAGATTATCACCTACTCTCCTCTCCTTTAGGCGCACCCTGAAAACCCACCTCTTCAGGGAAGCCTACCCCACCCCCTGCTAACCTGCCGACCTCCTCCACTCCTCCTACCACTCCATCCCCCACAGCTATCTCCTCCTGTGCCACCATCCCCTCCCTCCTAGATTGTAAGCTAGAAAGAGCAGGGCCCTCGATCCCTTCATGTTTTGCATTGTATTGTTATTGTTCTGTCACATGTTCTGTCCCCCTTTGTAATGTACAGCGCTGAGCGAACTGTTGGCGCTTCATAAATACTGTATAATAATAATAATAATACTAAAAGAAAAAATATATCCCATTGTTCTAACTCCTTTTAACAGTTTAATTGCCATTTTATAAAGCATTGAGAAGGTTATCGTCACTATTTAAATCTAAACTTTTTTGCACTGTCATTTTATTTATTTATTACCGGTACTTATATAGTGATGTCAATTTACGCAGAGCTTTTACACATATATATATATATATATATATATATATATATATATATTGTACATTCCAGGGGCGGACTGACCATTTGGAAACTCGGGCACTGCCCGAGAGCCCGGGGTCAGTAGGGGGCTCCATGAGATGCCCCTGGTACCTTTTTCACAGGCTTTTTGAGTTTGGGCAAGGACACAGGGGCCCCATGATCCCCTATTGCCCAGGGGGGCCCCATGAGTTGTCAGTCCACCTCTGGTACATTCACATCAGTCCCTAACCCTCAAGGGGCGTACAATCTAAGGTCAATTAAAATATCCTGGGTATAAAAGAGTATAGTATTAGGTAAATAGGACCAGGGGCGGACTGACAACTCATGGGGTCCCTGGGCAATACGGGATCATGGGGCCCCTGTGTCCTTGCCCAAACTCAAAAAACCTGTGAAAAAGGTACCAGGGGCATCTCATGGGGCCCCCTACTGACCCCGGGCCCTCGGGCAGTGCCCGAGTTTCCAAATGGTCAGCCCCTGAATAAGACACACACTGCCATAAGGTCATTTAATTAAACCCACTTCTTTAACACTTTAACTAATGTAAACATTATTTTGACTGCCAAAATATTATTATTATTACTATTATTTAATTTTTTATTTTTTCTCTTGATGGTTAATGTGCTATTTGATCTGGTTACTATGATGCAAGAATTCTATTATCTTCATTATTATTCAGCATTTTCCTTTTCCTGTGTTTGCATAGGCTGATTGACAAAGAGAAACGATGGTACGAGTACGGGTGGGAAGAAGATAATCAAGAACAAGGCAAACTTCAAAGTTCCTCCAGCAGCAACCAAGGTGAGTCACCTACAGAGCCCTGCTTCATCAGTCCTCACGCACATGGGATGTTTTTACAGCGACTGTTTTTGCATTTTGACTTTTTTTCTACAGCCAGTAAACTCCTCAGCATGCTATCCTGTGTGTCCATGCACACGTAGACTGTAATCAACGTTTTTTTGGCAGGGATGTTTTTTGGCTGGAAAAAAAACCCGGGGGTAGTGGGTTTTTAGAGGAGCTCTAATGCTTAAAAATGTGGTAAAGCGCTGCAAACTGGCATTTTTGGACTTTTTTTGACAAAAAATAAAATTTTTTTTGGTTCTAAAAGACGCAAAAAAATGCAGGAAAACGCCACTAAAAGTAGCAAAATGCCGCTGAACGATAATGCAAAAATGCTAAAAATGCTGGAAAACTCACGTTTTTAACGTGACTTTACACAGCTAATGTTACCAGCTTTATCAAAATATCCCGTGTGTATGGAGCCTCACAGTCAAGGGTTTAGTAAAGCTGCAGAACACTAGACGTCCCTACAACAAATGGTTGCATGGGAAAAGTACGCTTTTACACCTTGAAATCATTAGAGCAGCAGGGCTCAAGCTCTGAGCTCACTCCATCAACAGTTAAAAGAAAAAACAGTTAAAGAGTTTCTGGGTCAGTTGGGTTGACTTTATAAAACATATTGACTTCTAGCTTTACACCTTCTACATTCTCAGATAAAAATCAAAAGTTAAAAAAGAGCATTTAGCCTAACACAATGCATTTCAAATATTTAATTATTAACTCAGTAGACTAAATCAATTAACCGTGATTATTTTTAACAGGCTCTTATGGATCTCATTTTCAACCAGATTTGGATAAAGTTGATACCGATTTGAAGGTAAGAGAATTAAAAAATATAAACTTTATTAAAAAAAGAAATGTAGAAACTAGCCAATTGAAACACTGCTTGTGTCTATTGACTATGTATTGACATTGTACAATGGACCAATGGAAGGGACCTTCCCATAAAATTCCTAATATAAACCTTTCTGGCTTTTCTTCAGCGTGCAAAAAGAGCAAAGTAACCGGTAGTTAGGCTACTATTGACCAGTGTTAGCAATACAAGTGAAGTTTTGCTAGTGGTGATTGACTATGTATGAATCAGGGGCGGACTGACCATTTGGAAAATCGGGCACTGCCCGAGGGCCCGGGGTCAGTAGGGGGCACCATGAGATGCACCTGGTACCTTTTTCATAGGCTTTTTTGAGTTTGGGCAAGGACAGAGGGGCCCCATGATCCCCTATTGCCCGGGGGCCCCATAAGTTGTCAGTCTGCCCCTGGTATGAATATTGCATAATTTACCAAGGGATGGGTCATTCAGACATACTTTTTGGTATGCCTCCTTCCTGCTTACTGCTATACATGGAGATTATATCACCCTTATGTATTATACATGGAGATCATATCCCCCCTTATGTATTATACATGGAGATCATATCCCCCCTTATGTATTATACATGGAGATCATATCCCCCTTATGTATTATACATGGAGATCATATCCCCCCTTATGTATTATACATGGAGATCATATCCCCCCTTATGTATTATACACGGAGATCATATCCCCCCCTTATGTATTATACATGGAGATCATATCCCCCTTATGTATTATACATGGTGATCATATCCCCCCTTATGTATTATACATGGAGATCATATCTCCCCCTTATGTATTATACATGGAGATTATATCCCCCATTATGTATTATACATGGAGATCATATCCCCCCTTATGTATTATACATGGAGATCATATCCCCCCTTATGTATTATACATGAAGATCATATCCCCCCTTATGTATTATACATGAAGATCATATCCCGCTTATGCATTATACATGGAGATCATATCCCCCTTATGTATTATACATGGAGATCATATCCCCCCCTTATGTATTATACATGGTGATCATATCCCCCCTTATGTATTATTCATGGAGATCATATCCCCCCCTTATGTATTATACATGGAGATTATATCCCCCATTATGTATTATACATGGAGATCATATCCCCTCTTATGTATTATACCTGGAGATCATATCCCCTCTTATGTATTATACATGGAGATCATATCCCCCCTTATGTATTATACATGGAGATCATATCCCCCCTTATGTATTATACATGAAGATCATATCCCCCCTTATGTATTATACATGGAGATCATATCCCCTCTTATGTATTATACATGGAGATCATATCCCCTCTTATGTATTATACATGGAGATCATATCCCCCCTTATGTATTATACATGGAGATCATATCCCCCTTATGTATTATACATGGAGATCATATCCCCCTTATGTATTATACATGGAGATCATATCCCCCCTTATGTATTATACATGGAGATCATATCCCCCCTTGGTGCCCAAAACTGAACTGCGTATTCCAGATGAGGTCTTACTAATGATTTGTACCGGGGAAATGATATCTCTCTCTCTGGAGTCTATACCTCTTTTAATACAAGAGAGGATTTTGCTCACTTTAGAACCCGCAGCTTGGCATTGCATGCCATTATTAAGCTTGTGATCTACCAGAACCCCCAGATCCTTCCCCACCATTGATTCCCCCAGTTGTACCCCCCCCAGTATGTATGATGCATGCATGATGCGTAAATGAAACAAATGCTCCTCTCCAATTTACATACTGTATTTGTTGATTAGAGCAGAAATTTGACCCTGTGAGATTTAATGTTCACACTAAATGTCCACAAAATAGGCAGCTATAACATGTTAGTATGCAAATTTACAAGCTATTTATTCGTAATAGAAAAATAGTCCTGCTAGATATTAATATTTTCAAACTGTTGTATGTATATGGTTTCCACATGCACCATACATTCAAACATTTTCACCTCAGCTCTTACGCCTGCTCCTTTCAATAATTCCAAAACAACATGATAAGTACAATTGAACATATTTTTTTATGAAGAGACAATCATGTAGGATTAAGTCTTATCTGCCTACAAATATTTTTAGATCTTAAAGTAACAGTCGTGTATGCCAGGTTCTTCTTTCATGCTACCTACAAAACAAGTCTACTGCTGTTGTCATCCATTTAAAATGTTTTATTCATACTGTATCTAAAAGGAAAATTAATTCTTGTTCTCTTTTTTTCCCCCAAAGATGAAAGTTCCAAGACCTATAGTCATGCCAGATGCGTTGAGGTGGGAATCAAGCAGCTGAAAACAAGTTACTTCCGTTAGTTTAAGATCTTTGAAAGATGTTCAGTATTCTTGCTTTGGTTTTGCCAAATAAAATGGCACAGTACCTCACAGTGAACAAGGAACAGACTCTTCGCTTCTGCCATTGGAAATGAAAAACCAAGACAATCAGAAGTGATATTAGAAGTCTTTGGTCCAGCCATGTTGGAGGCCAAAGGATCCATGGTTGAACAAACTCTTCATATTGCTCTACTGGAGAACATTATAGACATCCCTTTGGTCTCAACATCTTGAGGATGGACTTATTTGTTAGACCTACGTGATACATTCAGAACTTTGGAATAACGTTTGTTACTTCCTCCACTTTTTGATTTTTGCACAACAAATAAAGCTCTTATTCCTGGGCCTGAAGGAGCCTCATAGTGTGGGCTTGACGTCGAACAAAACTTAATAGCACTTACATACACAGCAATCTGTTAAATGAATCTCTACATTGGTAAGGAATAGCAACATTTATAGAACAAATGTAGGAATACCTCATTCTTATCATAAAGGTTGAGACTCCAATACACAACCTCAATTTCTTGAACGGTATTACATTTTATGGCTTCTTGCATTACAAAAAGTATTTCTTTCCTAAATTATAGACAGCACACTTTAAAAATTTTGATACGAAAAAACAGTATGTGAAATCAATTGACTTACCAATTCAACCAGAGGAGGACTGACCATTCGGAAACTCGGGCAATGCCTGAGGGCCCAGGGTTGGTAACGGACCCCATGAGATGCCACTGGTACCTTTCATAGGCTTTTTTGGGTGTGGTTTGAGTGTGGGTGAGGACACAGGGGCCCCATGATCGCGTATTGCCCGGGGGCCCCATGAGTTGTCAGTTCACCCCTGAATTCAACGCTCAATGGGTAGCAATCAGCAAGGAACCCCTCCCCTACTCATAGAGCTGTTGGTTGGCTGTTTGGAGGCAAATACAGGAGTTGTATCAACTTTCTTTTATATCTTATTCTGGTAGAAGCCATCCATCTAAAAATATTTAGGTCTTCCCAGGATACATTGTGGTGCTGCAGGAATAGACATGCTGCACATAGAAACCCTGACCAAAGTTTTAGGCTTCGGATTACCATTTTTTGTTTTTGTTTAGTAGATTTGGAAAGCTGCTTTTAGAATGTATTATGTTTATATAAAATAGACATAATTGGGGTAGCTTACTAAAACTGGTGCACACAGAATCTGGTGCAGCTGTGCATAGTAGCCAATCAGTTTCTAGGTTTTCTTGTCAAGCCTAATTGAGCAAGTTGAGGTTAGAAGCTGATTTGTTACTATACAATTGCACCAAATTCTGTGTGCACCAGTTTTAGTAAATCTCCCCCAATAAGTATTTCACCAATTGTAACCTAATAACAATCTTGATTTATATATATATATATATATATATATTATAGCAGGCCGTACATTCTTAAGTTAAACAAAAGTTATGTTGTCCTAATTATGACAATATGGTACAATTATGGTAACAATACCCCTATAGCCATATATTCCTATTAACACATTTATTATAAAGATTTATTTATGAAATATAATTGTCTTATATCTATATATATATTTAGAAAGGAATATAACTTATTTAAATTCTCTATTTATATATTTATGTATCTCTTAAAATGTGCTTCCTTAATATCTGTATTTTGTATGACTGGAAAATTATAAATAAATACTTTAACCTTATTATGTCTATCTTTCTTTTTTGGGGGGGGGGATTAAATGGTATTTCAAATAATGATTAGAATTTACTATTATCAAATAGTTTAAAGTGATACTAAAGGTTGTGTTTTTTTTCAGTAATAAACATGTTATACTTACGTGCTCTGTGCAATGGTTTTGCACAGAGCAGCCCCGATCCTTCTCTTCTCTGGCCCCTCACAGCTCCTGGCTCCTCCTCCCTGCTGAGTACTCCCAGGGAAAGCTGTTTATGACACACAGAGTGTGGCTTGGCCCTGCCCTCGCTCCTTCCTCACTGGCTGTGATTGACAGCAGCAGGAGCAAATGCACAGCTAATGAGGAAGAAGAGACCCGGAAGAGCCGCTACTCTCGTACACAGCGCTGGATCGAGATCAGGCTCAGGTAAGTATTAGGAAGGGGGCTAAGGGAGTAGTACACTGAAGGTTTCTTACCTTTATGCCTTTAGCAGCAGTTTATTTAGGTTTTGTGCTGCCCTAGGAAACACAAAATTTGTCTGCCCTTCCCCCTCCCGCAGTGAGAGCCTGACATTGCTGACATTGACCAACAACACCACTACCCCCACTCGGGAGAGCCTTCCACTACTCCCCCCTAGCGATAGAGAAAAAGACACTAATCTTCACAGCTCTGGACATCCCCAGGAACAAGAGTCAGGCTCTACATACTCCATCAAGAAGCCTGCAGCCTCTCTCAGATCCCACCTGGTTTCCACGGCATGTGTATCCTTTCTTTCATCCTTTCTTCTGGGGGGAGGTGCTGTCCCCCTAAAAAATGCCGCCCTAGGCAAGTGCCTTGTTTGCCTTGTGGTAAATACGCCCCTGGCCTTTAGAACCACTTTAAATTGTATTAAACATTAGCGATGATGTTCTCTTATTTCCTCCCTTTTGCTTCTGTTGAATTTTCCATTGAAAGCTTTTTGTTATAAGTGACCAATTGTACACAAGTTGAGCTATTGATTGACTTTGTTCTGATTGATCAATGCCGCCAACTGTAGCCAGCAACACTGATTACTGTATTCTGATGGCTGGAAAGGCTTCCTGCTGTCAGAAATCAAAGACTCAGCGGGAGTGTGTGGATGGGGCAATATGCTCACTTTTTTTCCTTCAACCCACTGGCTGAACGGAAAAAAAAATGTATCTATGGCTAGCCTAAGTTCACCTCCTTTTATAAACTGGCCTATTCAGACTAGAGGCCCCAGTAGTTTAAAATATACCAGGCCATTTATAAAAATAGATTGTTTAATGCAAATGCCAAACCTGTAGGCCTTTTCTGTCACTGATGAAGCCTGGTCAAAATATTCCCAATGTTTACATTCCTTCCTCTTGGCTTATTACCAGGATGTGGGCTACAACAAAATGTCGGCTGAGCATTCTTCTTTGAGGATAGCTGAAATAATAATCTACTTAAAAGATAAGTTCACCTTTTTTGCAAGTAAAAAAATGTGCATTTATTATTTTTTATAGTAGGAACCTCTAAAGCATTGGACCAGCGATCAGAAGATCTGCTCATACATCCCGTATGGACAAGCCAATACTTCTGACAGGAAGACTCAATGAACTACCAAAGGGCTTACAATGCTTTGGTAGTTCATTGTAAACCACAAGCCGACAGATGCAATCGCTGTCGGGACTTGTAGTCCAAACAATGATGCGGCCGCGAGGGTGGAGCCCCGCATGGCTGCGCTGTTTTTAAAAAGTGACAACTAGTACAGGAAACATCTCCTCGTACTGCTGACATGGGCGGGGTGGGATTGGTCAGCGGTTGCAAGATTGGGAACATGTTACATTTTCGACCTGTTTTTAGGGTGGAACATGTAACATGTTCCCAAAGGTGAACTTATCCTTTAATTGTCTTCAAAGAAGGACACTTGGGGGCCAGTTTGTTGTAGCTCACAGTATGTGATGGAAGGGGGCAGGAGCAGTGCGAGAATCCTGGTGGGGATATGTGACTGGAGAGTTTTTGCTCTGCACACATGCAAGACTTTTAGGAGTTAGGAAGTGCTCTTTCCTGCAATGCTGGGGCAAACACCCAATGACTGCTGAGTCCAGGGGCGGACTGACCATTTGGAAACCCTGGCACTGCTCGAGGGCCCAGGGTCAGTAGGGGGCCCCATGAGATGCCCCTGGTACCTTTTTCATAGGCTTTTTTGAGTTTGGGCAAGGACACAGGGGCCCCATGATCCCCTATTGCCCGGGGGCCCCATGAGTTGTCAGTCCACCCCTGGCTGAGTCCTGAAAATAAGCCAAGATGTACAAATACAATCATTTGGAGTATTTTGGACAGGCTTCATGGGTGACAGAAAAGCCCTTATAGACATGGCATTTGCATTAAACCATATTTTTACAAATTGCACAGTGCATTCTAAACTACTAGGGCCCCTTGTCTGCATGGGTCAGTGTTTGTAAAAGGTAACCTAGCCTTTAAGCGGGAGGTAGAATACAGATTCATACAAAAAAGTAAAGGCTTTTAACATAATGCAACCAAACAACCAAGAAGCCTTTAAATATTTCTGTTTTTGCATCCCTTCATACACACTTGCCAGACCAATTTTGCCCATAAGTGGCTAAGTGGTTATCCCTTTTCCCTAGCAGAACTATTGGTTTGAATCATAACCACTGCACTACTTGCATGGAGTTTGGATGTTCTCCCTTTGCCTGTATTGGTTTCCTCTTGGTACACCGGTTTCCTTCCACATTCCAAAGACATGCTGGTAGGCTAATTGGCTTCTGTATAAATTGGCCCTAGTATGTGTATGTATGAATGTAAGTTAGGGACCTTTGATTGTACGCCCCTTGAGGGTTAAGGACTGATGTGAATGTACAATATATGTAAAGTACTGCAGAAATGTAATGCTCTATATAAGTACCTGCAATAAATAAACAGATATTTGGAGGAAGGAGCCACAGGTACACACAGGCATCTAACACTCCAAGTGTCAAATGACAGAGGCTGCAGTGCTGGAATAAAGAGAAGACCGGAGACATTGGCCACAGGAGGGGTGAGTATTTCTTCTCTTGTAGGTATGTAATTTTATAGAGACTGGCATTTATAACAATATTGATCATAATATTAGCTGCATCAGTCATTGTGATAAAAATGTAAAGTAAAATTATAGTTCTAAAACAAAAATTCCAAGGAGCTAGATTTTTTTTTGCAAAATACAAGGTCTTGTGGGAGGATCAGAGGGGTGATGGCAGTGGAGTTGGATGAAGAGAGATATCAGAGCTCTGATATGTCACCACTAGATAAGTGGAACCGTGGTAGTTAGATGTGCAAGTACTTTGTGCCCATTTCACATGAAGTGGACCTTCGCTTAAATGTGAAAGTGCCTTTAATCCTATCCCCCACCTGTGCCCTAACACTTTTGAAGGTTTTTCTTTTTTGGGGGGAATGAGTACCTTTTTTGACAGATAATCCTTCTCACTTCCTCAATTCTCTCTCATGGACACATCAATCATCCCAGAAGGTTGCATGACCATTCCCACAGAGCCCTGGCCATGGGCTCTGGGGAGTCAAAGGTGATCCTTCAGCAAGCCACAGCTGAGTCCCAAATCCAATATGGCACCAGGGACCCACAAATTTTGCCATGGGATATAGTGTGGGTGGGTTAGAAGTTTTGACAGGTTTTAGAGCTGTCTATGTCTCAATTGAAAGATCTATACATTTCTATTAAATGTAAAATGTGAAAGGTTGGAATCTATTGGACTGGAAATTCATGTCTCCCACCATGGGACATCCTCCACCTACACCTGGGTTTGCCTGCAAGTCTTGTGAGATGTATTGTTTAATTAAGACAGCTACAGATCAGAATAAAGCAGCCCATAGATCACTCAATTTTCTTTCCTTCCACCATGGGTGGAAAGAAAGAAAATTTATTGATTCCCCCATTTGCCCCATTCCCCCATTATCAGTGTTGATGGGAGAATGCCAATGTGTTCGGCCGCCGGGGAGAGGTGTGTGTGGGGTGGGTGGTGACTTACGGGCAGCCAGTAGAACACAATGATTACTGCTAGCAGCTATAGCTGCCATTCCGGCAGTGATCAAATGTAGAAAATCCAACAGGCTGGTTGTACCCAAGTCCATGTCCCAATGGATCCATTGATTGACTTGGGTACAATCAGCCTGCCCATACATGGATCAAATTCATATGTGGCTGGGTCAGCAAAGACTTTTGATCCATGTATGGTCGGCATTAGTTTCATCTGGACAGAACTATGGTGCATACATGGGATCACAGGGCTTGCTACTGTCACCAGTAGTCTGAGCACACCTTGGAATGATGATGCTGAAAACAAGATGGTGATGTGAACAATTTTTGACCAATACAGAAACAGGTAAAAAGGAAGTATCAGAAGCTATATCAGATCTAAACCCTAAATGGATGTTATAAAGTGTTGTATGTCATGAATAGTTACCATTTTGTTTCTAATAAATTGCTGTTTCACCTTTTTCACTTTTTTTTTGTACTTTAGCTTGTTAATCATTGCTCTGGGCCAGATTCCTGGCAATAACAATGGAGGACCATGTCTGTGAAATGAGTGTCTACACAGCTGTTTGAAATCCTAACTAGGAGGTTATGTGACGGGATGACAACACCAGAGAATAACTGGAAGACGATTGCCAACCTAGAACGAGAAGTATCTGAACAAGGATCTTCATGGTAGGATCACCTGGTGTTGTTTTATTTCAAAGTTGAAAAAGTAAAAAGAAAACAAACTATTTTAGACATTACATTAATATGTTAAAGTGGACATGAACTCAAAAAAGGAATAATTGCTAGAGCAAGTGTTAATTATGCTTAAACTGCACACTGGAAAATGGACTTTATGTCTGGAATTACTCACAAAATATAGCAGTGCATTTCCTGGTAATGTTCCTAGGCAATTCTGTGCCTACATCCTCAGAGCTGTATATCTGCAGTGTGAGATCTTAGGCACTGCAGCCCTTGATTGCCAGTCTTAGGAGATTTGGTGATTTCACTACTGTGCTGCCCACTTTTCCTTTTGCTGGAGGCTATGACACGAGGAAGCAAAGTCCCGACTCTACGAAAAAGGCCAAGAAAGTGCTGGAAAGGCAATGTATGTACTCTGTGGAGAAAAAACCTGCATCAGGAAGAAAACAGGCAATGCCCATGTGATGCCTTTTTTGAGCACCGCTTCCAGAGTTCTGCTCCTCTTTAAAGTTTAGATGAGATTATAGAAATTGGGTTTAGAGCTACTTGAACAATAAGATCAGTAGCTTAAAGTGTAACTCTTCTGTGGTGGAAAAATATCCCCTCTGGGAGATCAATGTACTATGCAAACATTTTATCAAACTTTGTAGCAGATTTCTCCTTTTTGTTGCTCTGATGTACAGTACAGTATATGTGGTCCAATTTGGGAGACTCTCAGAATTATACAGTTAGGACTGCAGTCCATTGAGGTACCTTGACATGGCCACTGAAGCTGTGTGCAAACTAAACCCCTTGGAGGAGATTTACTAAAATTGGTGCTCCCAGAATCTAGTGCAGTTGAGCATAGTGACCAATCAGCTTCTAACTTCAGCTTGTTTAAAAAAGCTTTGACAAAAAAAACAGAAAGCTGATTGGTTTCTATGCAGAGATGCACCAGATTTTGCACTCTCCAGTTTTAGCAAATCAATCCCAATGTCTTGTGATTTGTTTTTATTTTTCCTGTATTCCAAACATCTTAATGAATAGGTTCCCATATCACCATAGTACTCACAAAAGGGTGCCGGATGGACTGGTGCAGTACCATTAGAACTGGATGAAAATATGAAGTCTACGTTCATAAAGTCAAAGTCCTTGTTCATTGTATGCAGACTAAGTCCGAAGCCAGAATGTTTTGTGTAGCCTCCCTAGCAGTCTGATTATGTCCATATTTCTGTGTTCAAAGCGGTAAATTTTTTGCATGGAAATATGTATTTTTTTAATTGTAGGCCTGTAATTTGTAGGAATAACTCACTGAAATCTGTCCGAACAAGAGTCTAGTAAACATCCCGGGTAGGATAAAATTTGAAACACGAAATCATAAATTATAATATAATAAATAATCATAAAAAATAATAATATAAATTAATAATAATACATTTAATTCAATAATATAATCAAACCGAAAACACTGAAATTTGAAATAGAGCGCCAAGTTCGCACATCGCTGAGCAAAGTCGCAGAATCGTTTTCAGTGTCTGATGAGGAATTTCCCCCACGAATCATTATCACTCAATTCTGCAAGTGGTTCTGATTTACTATCGCTGTTCTCTAGCCGGTCTAAAACCACTTTTGACCTAAAGGGACGCTTTTTGGACGCCATGGACGTTTCTCAGTTTCCAGGCAGAAAGAACAGTAAAAATGCAGGCAGGGCGCCGGACAAAGCACTCGGGACAAAATGTATGTGAAATGGTTTGATACAGGAATGTTATACTATGTGATTTTAGTGTATTTAGTGAATGTCACTTTTACAATTTTCAAATTTCCCACCGTTCCGTCCCCCGTATGTCCCGACGTCGCAGGAAATGGAACCCGGGAGACAGATGCCGGTATCGGCCGGAGAACATTACAGGGGACACTGCAGGGGGGACATCGCGGGAGCGAAGGACAAGGTAAGTGCAGAACAGTTTCTGGAGCAACGCTGCAGTGTGTTCCCGAGTGTAGCTCGGGGGGGGGGGGGGGTTACCACTTGTGGTGCTGAAACTTTACCCCGAGCTATACTCGGGAATACCACCAGGGAGGTTAATTTTGGATAAGGCAAATTTACAATTTCTATTTGTTCTGCTGACCACTGTTGCTATAATTGAAGGTCAAATCCAAAATTTTGCGTTTTTACAAAAAACTGAAAAAAAAACAAGTGGTGATCAAATACCACCAAAAAAAATTTTTGTGAAAAAAAAATGATCCAAACTCATTTGGGTACAGCACTGCATGACCACGCAATTACTAGTTAAAGTAGCGCAGTGCTAAATAGCAAAAAATGGCCTGGTCATGAAGGGGATAAATCTTTCCGGAGCTGAAGTAGATATTATTTTTTTTTTTTTTATAAATTTTATAAATTTTTCACAGAAACTGTATTACCATTCCATGGATCAACAGTGCACAACCATGACATAGCACACAATACAAAGTGAGATATTCTCAAGATTTAGTAAAGCCTGTCTCTACAAATAGTTTTGTGCTGTAGTAAAATCAACGTATGTATTGTTATTTGGAGTCCACACCAGGGGCGGACTGACCATTTGGAAACTCGGGCACTGCCCGAGGGCCCGGGGTCAGAAGGGGGCCCCATGAGATGCCCCTGGTACCTTTTTCATAGGCTTTTTTGAGTTTGGGCAAGGACACAGGGGCCCCATGATCCCCTATTGCCCGGGGGCCCCATGAATTGTCAGTCCGCCCCTGGTCCACACTCTGATCATCGGCAAGGAACACCGTTTCTCATATTTGTAACAATTTTTTAACAAAGCAGAACTCTGGGACTTAGTTAGGTTCGGGAGATAGAGAGCAAATAAAAGGTAGAAATGAAAGATAGGCGAAGAAAAGAAAAAGAAAACAAAGAAGGGAGGGGGGAGATAGGACAAAGGGAGTTCCGGTTGCCCCCCCCATGGCATATTGGATGAGCTTTCTGAGGCAAGTTAATGGAGGAGCTACTGCTGAGCAGCTAGGGGAGGGATATTAAATAATTTAACAGAAATAATTATTAGAAATTGAGATATTAGCAATAAATATGAAAGAAATGGATCTAGAAGAAGAAGGTTTTATCAATGAATTATAAGAGTCCTTGATGTGATGGTCCATGCTGGCGTGAAAAGAATCGAGAATCTGAAAAGTGATTCCTTCAGAAAACCAATAAACTTAGTTACACAATTTTATGATCTGCAGTGATTACATAAAACGATGTTTGGAAAAGGTGTTGCTTGGCTGTAAATGTGCCCTTAGAATGATAAATAAATCACATTTCTTAATATGTGTTATGCTAGGAGTCAAGGCTGTAGATCTTTTTTTTTTTTTTTTTTTTGCCTGGTGGGGAAGATTTCGGTTTTGTGCGCCCAGAGGAGAGTAATAAGGTAGCATGCCATAAAGAAAAAAAAATCCGTGCTCAGGTTAAATAATAGTGAAATAATTAGATCTCTGCTGCTAACACAAAGTTTTGGATATTAGAACTTAAAGTGTCAATCCAAAAAGTGTGGTGCTTAATATAATTTACTGCTTCCGGACTGCCCAGCTGTATGTATACTGTGGACGATCAGCCCAGCTCCCTCCTGATTGGCTCACTGGATGTGAATGACAGCAGTGGGGGCCATTGGCTCAGCCAATCAGAAGTGACAGCCACAAGAGAGGCTCTTGTGGACATTGCAGGATCAAGAAGGGGCTCAGGTAAGTGTTAGGGGGATTGCTACACACAGAAGGTTTTTCACCTTCATGCATAGAACGCATGAAGGTAAAAAAACCTTGAGATTTTAGAACCACTTTAATGACTGTGTCACAAGCAGGAGTCTAGTGGACACCAGGGGCGGACTGACCATTTGGAAACTCGGGCACTGCCTGAGGGCCCGGGGTCAGTAGGGGGCCCCATGAGATGCCCCTGGTACCTTTTTCATAGGCTTTTTTGAGTTTGGGCAAGGACACAGGGGCCCCATGATCCCCTATTGCCCGGGGGCCCCATGAGTTGTCAGTCCGCCCCTGGTGGACACGTAAAAACCTCAGCACAATCATTAGTAATAAATTAAATTCTCTCTTTTACATATGCTTTTCCACACATGACCTACCTTGAACAAGACCTTCATTGACATAGTCAGTGACCACATAGCAACCAGCAACTGCAATCAACCAGCAAAGAGTGGAAGGATCAGAACTATATACTATAGCTACAGTGCCATGGTCAGAAGTATGTCATGTATAGCCTACAGAGTAGTGCGGTCCAATTAGAACCATTTATACTGGAATTATTGGTATGCCAGTCATATAATACACTAAGTATAGAGCAATATGAATGCACATAATATCACATAGAAAATACTGTCCCACCAAAAAGTAATACAAGCAGGAAACATTCACAGCACCCAGCAAGAACAAGGCAGAAGGTGTAAGAGTCAGCCAGCTGACCATGCTAGGCTTCTGAAATAGGAGGAGTTACTATGCCTGGTTCACGCACAACCTGCCAATCCCCCCACCAGACCAGATTCCACTGTAACTTACCAATTCCAGCTGCAGTGTCACTCTGGACCCCAATCTAGCCACACACTGCACCTAGTGCCATTTACAATTCCACCAACTCAGACATAGGAAGTTGCCCGCCTGGGTGGAGTACTCAGTACTCACCTTAAAGTAGAACTCCAATCAAAATTGTTTTTTACCATGCAGTGGGGGTAGTTATTAGACAGTAATAACTACCCCTGCAATGGGGCACCCCCGTACTCAGTGGTGTATTTAGGTTTTGTGCTGCCCTAGGCAACACAAAAATTGACTCTCTCCCCCATGGAGAGACCCTGATATTGACAAACACCTCCCTCTACCACAAAAAGAGCCTGACATTGACCAAAAACACCCCACCCAAGAGAGCCTTCTACTACCACCGCCCCCCATACACTGGCAACCCCCCACCCCACCCCGGTGAGAGAGAAGACACTCACCTTCACAGCTCCGGACATCCCTGGGAACAAGAGTCAGGCTCTACATACACCATCAAGCAGCCTGCAGCCTCTCAGATCCCACCTGGTCCCCATGCTGCATGTGTCCTTTATTCCATCCCTTCTTTTAGCGGACAGCGCTACCCCCCAGAAAAATGCCACTGCCCCCCTGAAAAATGCAGCTGCCCCCTTAGAAAATGTTGCCCTAGGCAAACTGCTAATTTTGTAGGATACCATGAAAAAAAACTATTTTACTTACATTAGCCCTCACTCTTAGACATGTGCAGAATGAAAAAAAAATAGTTTTGTTTTGTTAAGTAACTAATTTCATTTCAATGAATTTGTAAAATTTAGATGATTCCTTTTCTGAATACGTTTTAGTTTAGTTTCATTTAATTTATTTCTTTTCAAATGGATTAAACATTTCGGGAAAATTCAATTCAAAGTCAACTTTGGAAAATGTATTATTTAGGATGAATTTTGTTTTGTTATTGCAGATTCGTTTAAATTAATTTACTTCTAAATCTCCAAATCTGATACATCTGAATCTCCAAATAACAAAAACTTTGTCCGAATTTTGGTTCAGAATGAAATCAACAGCAGATTTCTACTCACTCCAACAGGCGTCCTCCTCTCTGCATGACCTGTCCCCCAAAGCTGCTTTAAGCATTCCGTCGTCTTTTGCAGGCACTCCAGGACCAGCATTCCTGCATTGAACACTGAGGGCCCACCCAGAACTTGGAGGGCTGGAGAGGAGAAGAAATCACTGGCTGCTGGGAAGGTGAGGGATAAGATAAGTAACCTTGCTTTTTACAGGTACCCAGGGGCAAACTGGCACTCATGGGGCCCCCAGGCAATAAGGGATCATGGGTCCCCTGTTTCCTTGCCCACACTCAAAGCACACCCAAAAAAGCCTATAAAAAGGTACCAGGGGCCTTTCATGGGGCCCCCTACTGACCCCGGGCACTGCCCGAGGGCCATGCCCGAATGCTTGAATGGTCAGTCCGCCCCTGCTGGTACCCTAGACAAAAACAAGCATTCAACCCTTGCAGTGTGGGAGAACCCCCACTGAAAAGGTAGTTTGAAACATTTCCCTGGAGTTTGGCTTTAAATATAAACATTTTTGGTGCATTATGGATTGCATGTATTACTTTCAAGACGAGAACCAAGACTCTCTTCAAGAGTCAATTGGTTATGAACTTTATCAAGTGCTTCATACTTTCACAATTCATCCTGTTACTCTTTAACCAGCAGTCACGTCTCGGAGATTTGATGAACCCCACAATGAAGTAATTCAAGGATGTTGTTCGTCAAACCCCTGAACTTTGATCCATTTTAAGTGTTGCTTGATTAAAGCTTTTTATTGGTTTTCTTGGTGAACGTCTATAAATAAGCACATGTGTTGTGTTTGTGATGCTTCTTTGTGCGTCACAAGGATTTCAGAGCATGAGGACTTATCATATTGGTGCTATAAACCAGATCACAGAGATCAAGGAGAAAGAAAGTGATGAAGGAGGCAGAAGTGACCCCAGAAACTCTTTCAGTTATTCTTGTTGTTTTAACCACCTGACCCCTTGATGGCCAGGACATTTTTTGCACTACTTTTACTGGCAATTGTTCGGTCATGCAGCACTGTGCTCAAATTAAATTCATATAATTTATATACTTTTTTCACACAAGTAGAGTACAGTTTGGTGGTATTTAATCACCACTGGTTTCATTTTTTTGCCATATGAACAGAAAAAAGACTGAAAATTTGGAAAAAAAAATTATATCCAATAAAATCAAATTTCCTCATAAATTTAGGCCAACATATATTCTGCTACATGTCTTTAGTAAAAAAAATCCCAATAAGTGTATGTTAATTGGTTTGTGTGAACATTATACAAAGTATGGTATATATATTTCAAAATTGATGAGTCCTGGTGTACTGACGGCCTATCTCATTTCTGATACACAGACACATCCTAGTTCATACTTCCTGATCCTATGGACTGAGCTGCTGCTGGACGGCTGGATGTCTCACCTGGATCTTAACACATCATATGATGAGTCTTTTAACTATTTATCTTGTAAGTGTCATTTATTTATTGTTCAGTAGCCTCCCTGGAGGTATTCCCGAGTGTAGCTCGGGGTAAAGTTTTAGTACCACAAGCGGTGACCCCAAGCTACACTCGGGCTTACCATACGGTTCTGCTCCGGGATCCCTTCTTCACTTACCTTGTCCTGCGCTCCCACGATGTCCCCCCTGCAGTGTCCCCTGTAATGTCCTCCGGCGGATGCCGGCATCTGTCTTCTGTGTTCCATTCCCTGCGACGTCGGGACGTACGGGGAACGTAACTGGCGGGAAATTTGAAAGTGACAAAAAGTGACCTTCATTAAATACACTAAAATCACATAGTATAACATTCCTGTATCAAACCATTTCACACACATTTTGTCCCGAGTGCTTTGTCCGGCGCCCTGCCTGCATTTTTACTGTTATTTCTGCCTGGAAACTGAGAAACGTCCATGGTGTCCAAAAAGCGTCCCTTTAGGTCAAAAGCGGTTTTAGACCGGCTAGAGAACAGCGATAGTAAATCAGAACCACTTGCAGAATTGAGTGATAATGATTCGTGGGGGAAATTCGTCATCAGACACTGAAAACGATTCTGTGACTTTGCTCAGCGATGCGCGAACTTGGCGCTATATTTCACATTTCAGTGTTTTTAGTTTGATTATATTATTGAATTACATTTATTTTTATTATATTATTATTTTTTGTGATTATTTATTATATTATCATTTATGATTTCGTGTTTCATATTTTAACATACCCGGGATGTTTACTAGACTCTTGTTTGGACAGATTTCAATGAGTTATTCCTAAAAATTACAGGCCTACAATAAAAAAACGACATATTTCCATGCAAAAAAAGTACCGCTTTGAGCACAGAAATATGGACATAATCAGACCGCTAGGGAGGTTAATAAATTGTCTATAGGGCACTCAGAGGTGCCTTCCTCTCTTTTTCATGTTCACTGCATTAGAAACTTGCTTCCACTCTAAGAAGAGCTGCCTCAGTGTTATTGCTCCCATCCAGGGGCGGACTGACCATTTGGAAACTCGGGCACTGCCCGAGGGCCCAGGGTCAGTAGGGGGCCCATGAGATGCCCCTGGTACCTTTTTCATAGGCTTTTTTGAGTTTGGGCAAGGGCACGGGGGCCCCATGATCCCCTATTGCCCAGGGGCCCCATGAGTTGTCAGTCCGCCCCTGCTCCCATCCATCCATCCCTGATAGCCATCTGGCACCTTTATCCTACAGCTACAGAGGTTGGGCTCTAACAAGCGCGCACTATATAATATACATTTTCTTTTTTTCTGACCAGCCAGTCCATACATAATTTACCTAGTTCTGCCAGATGCAACAGTCCGATTTTCTTCTACCGCAGTTATAGCAGTTTAACTAGGTCACCACCTTGTCCACAGGCTGGGACTTGACAGGAAAAACGTTCTCTGCTCCTATCAGCAGGTTTGCTAACAGCCCATATGAATCCAGAACACCTGATTTACCCAAAGTTCTCCCTCTCCCAGTTGTTCCAGAACATCTTACAGAGTTCTACTGTACATAAAATGATATGATGACCAGGGGCGGACTGGCCCAAGGGCCTGGGGTCAGTAGGGGGCCCCATGAGATGCCCCTGGTACCTTTTTCATAGGCTTTTTTGAGTTTGGGCAAGGACACAGGGGCCCATGATCCCCTTTTGCCCGGGAGCCCCATGAGTTGTCAGTCCGCCCCTGATGATGACCCATATTAGGTCAAATCCAGATGCTTATACTAGAGGTTTTTAAAAATACACGTGTTTTTTTTTTCTAAATAAACTAATTTGTGTTATTTTATATTGGCCCTCGGTTAAATTTTAAATAGATGCTGTCACTTTACCTATCCAGGAGGTAATGTTAGATCGGTGCTGGACCCATTTTTTACAGGTTATCAAAATTTGGACAAACATATTACTTGAGCCTGGTTGGCTAGAATTTGACAGTTCACCACAAAGATCCCCAAAGAGAGGACGTTCACCACAGTTGATAAATACAAGTGTAATAGGTCAAATGAAAAATCCTTAGGCATCCAATGTCTTTATTGGCGGTCACATTGGTTATAGCAAGCAGTGCAAAAAGACAGTTAATGTGTTTTTCGGGGTCCGCACAATCCCCCTTATCAGGACTGGAGAAAAAGTTTGAGATAATGCACATAAAAATGCTGACAAAGCAGAATTGATATTAAAATTACACATGAATAAAAGAAAAATAAACAAATATTAATGGCATGTCCATTCAGGGCAAAGTGACAACCCCTCTCCAGTAAGATATACAGCAAGATACATGTAGTATATTGTGTATAATATATATGTATATGAAGACATTGAAACACATACTGTTCAGTGATAAAACCACTTTACACCCCAAAAGGACACCTTAATATCTTAATGCATGCAGGAGGTAATTACCTTACCTTTGTTGTGTTGGGTTAACCTGTTTTTGGGTAAATATATGGAGAGTCAGGGGAAGTTTTCTAGGTCTAGACACGTAAGATCAAACATGCTACTAAAAGTGCTTGCCATTGTACCAGGGGTGGACTGACCATTTGGAAACTCGGGCACTGCCCGAGGGCCCGGGGTCAGTAGGGGGCCCCATGAGATGCCCCTGGTACCTTTTTTCATAGGCTTTTTTGAGTTTGGGCAAGGGCACAGGGGCTCCATGATCCCCTATTGCCCGGGGGCCCCATGAGTTGTCAGTCCGCCCCTGCATTGTACTGAATGGGGAAAATGTGTATATTAACTCAGGTCACAGAACAAAGGGACAGAGCACAAGTGGGGATACATGGGACAGAGCATAGGTCAGGATACGGGTGACAAAACACAGATGACAGGACAGGTAGAGATCATAACTCACATTATTGCATGCATGGAAGCTACCTAGGTGCATATCATAGATTGGACATATGCTGGACGGTGTAGTATCTCTATGCTTGATATCTTGAATGGGACTTTGAGGGCTGTTGTTCATTGTAACATTTAAACATTTACAAGTATTCAGCTGGATTTCTGTCATCTGTAACAAATATCTTTATCCAAATAAATGCATCTCTCTGGAAAAAAAAGGAGTATTGGTTGCTGCGGGAATAGTACATATACAGTTGCAAGAAAAAGTATGTGAACCCCTTGGGATTACATGGAGTTTTGCATGAATTGGGCATAAAATGTGCTCTGAACGTCATCTAAGTCACAACAATAGAAGAACACAGTCTGCTGAACATAATACTACACAAACATTAGATGTTGCCATGGTTTAATTGCACATAACATGTAAACATTCGCAGTGCAGGGAGGAAAAAGTATGTGAACCATTGGACTTAATAACTGGTTAACCCTCCTTTGGCAGCAATAACCTCAACCAAACGTTTCCTGTAGTTGCAGATCAGACCTGCACAACGATCTGGAGTAATTTTGGACCACTCCTCTTCACAAAACTGTTTCAGTGTAGCAATATTCTTGGGATGTCTGATGTGAATCGCTCTCTTAAGGTCACGCCACAGCATTTCAATCGGGTTGAGGTCAGGACTCTGACTGGGCCACTCCAGAAGGTGTATTCTGTGCTGTTGCAGCCATTGTTTTGTTGAATTACTTGTATGCTTTGGGTGATTGTCCTGTTGCATCACCCATCCTCTGCGGAGCTTCAGTTGGCGGACAGATGGTCGTACGTTTTCCTGCAAAATATCTTGATAAACTCTGGAATTCATTTTCCCATCAATGACAACAATCCGTCCAGGCCCTGAGGCAGCAAAGCAGCCCCAAACCATGATGCTCCCTCCGCCATGTTTTACAGTGGGGATGAGGTTTTGATGTTGGTGAGCTGTGCCTTTTTTCTCCACACATAGTGTTGTGTGTTCTTCCCAAACAACTCAATCTTGGTTTCATCTGTCCACAGTATATTTTGCCAGTAGTGCTGTGGAACATCCAGGTGCTCTTTTGCAAACTTCAAACGTGCTGCAATATTCTTTTTGGACAGCAATGGCTTCCTCCGTGGTGTCCTCCCATGTACTCCATTCTTGTTTAATGTTTTCCTTATTGTAGATGTGTCAACAAAAATGTTAGCATGTGCCAGAGATTTCTGTAGGTCTTTAGCTGACACTCTGGGATTCTTCTTTACCTCGTGCAGCATTCTGCGCTGTGCTCTTGCAGTCATTTTTACAGGACAACCACGCCTAGGGAGAGTAGCAACAGTGCTAAACTTTCTCCATTTGTAGACAGTCTGTCTTACCATGGACACCTGAACATCAAGGCTTTTGGAGATACTTTTGTAACCCTTTCCAGCTTCATGCAAGTCAACAATTCTTGATTGTAGGTCTTCTGAGAGCTCTTTTCTGCGAGGCATGGTTCACATCAGACAGTGCTTCTTGAAACCAGTAAACCCAAAACATGTGTGTGTTTTTTAATGGCAGGACAGCTGTCAGCAACACATCCAATATCATCACACTGATTGGAGTCAAGGTTGGCTCACTCCTGGCTCCAATTATCTCTGGGAGAAGTCATTAAGCTAGGGCCTCACATACTTTTTCCTCCCTGCACTGTGAATGTTTACATGTTATGTGCAATTAAACCATGGCAACATCTAATGTTTGTGTAGTATTATGTTCAGCAGACTGTGTTCTTCTATTGTTGTGACTTAGATGACGTTCAGAGCACATTTTATGCCCAATTCATGCAAAACTCCACGTAATCCCAAGGGGTTCACATACTTTTTCTTGCAACTGTATATTACACACAATATACTACAGCCACCTTGGGTAAGCTTTGGTCTCAAAGCTTACCAAGAAGGACAGTGTGACTCCTTAAGGGCTAAGTTCCCCTTTTTGAAAACAGTAATAAGTGCACATATTTTTGCAGAAAAAAAAGATAATTTTTCCTTTTTTCAGCAGGAGCTTGCTAAGCATTGCACCAACGATCAGTAGATGGTGGATTCAAGACATGTCCTCCAGCATTCTGCCCATACCTCCATATGGGCTTTCAGTTAGAAAGCCAAGGGAAGTGTCAATGGACTATGAGTGTGTTGATCAGCATTGCACCAATGATCAGTAGATGGTGGATACAAGACATGTCCTCCAGCATTCTGCCCGTACCTCCATATGGGCTTTCAGTTAGAAAGCTGAGGGAAGTGTCAATGGACTATGAGTGTGTTGATCAGCATTGCACCAACAATCAGTAGATGGTAGATACAAGACATGTCCTCCAGCATTCTGCCCGTACCTCCATATGGGCTTTCAGTTAGAAAGCTGAGGGAAGTGTCAATGGACTATGAGTGTGTTGATCAGCATTGCACCAACAATCAGTAGATGGTAGATACAAGACATGTCCTCCAGCATTCTGCCCATACCTCCATATGGGCTTTCAGTTAGAAAGCTGAGGGAAGTGTCAATGGACTATGAGTGTGTTGATCAGCGTACTCGTAGTCCATTGAGATCTCTGTGAATGTGTTACACTGTGCCAGGCAAACTTATAATGTGTGGCAGAGCGGTGTAAACCTCAGAGCTGGATGGGCAGAAATACAAATCCTGTGGCAAATAAAAAAGCTCACCTATATGTATTTTAATTTTGTATTTAGCTGTTAGTCTGACGTTTAGCTTTAACTGGATTTAGAATTTCATGGCCCGTGTACAAGGAGAGTTTATAGCTGGTACGATTTATTAGTGAACACTACATGGAAACCCAATGCAATTGCAAGAAAAAAGGCAAATGTACTTATGGAACATCACTTGATCAAAGTACACCACTCTTATCAGCCTCATCAACAGCTAAATTATCCAAAGACTTTGAAATACTCTAAACATAAAGACAACTTCATATCAGTCTTTTGGGTACTTGTTATCTTTTCCTGAACTTTAAATACCTTTGGTCTTAGTGATATCTATGTTTGAATCAAAACTATAGTGGCTGCACCCCCAAGCAATTTATTTAAAACAAATTGTGTTGCTCTGCCATATCATAAGGGTAACTCATATTGGTGCATGATATAATTCATAACTGTGCAAAACTATTAAGAACATAAATAACATAAAATTCACAAAGTGCATAAATAAATAAAGTCCCATTTAATAAAGTCCAACCAAACAGATCAGAATAAGTAAAGTGCTATAGTGAAAGTCCAAATAAAGTGCAAATAGAGACCCAAATGACCCCAGAAGCTCTTCACCACAGTGGGTAACACCAATTAAAATCTGCTTACCAGACTATTAGACCTCAAATTGAAGGAGGTCTGGTTGCACTTTAAGGGAAAATCCTTGTATGGATGAATGGATGATTGCCTCATATCCTGCTCAGGACTTGGTGTGGGATTGGATGGATGGGTGGAATAATGAACTCCAGCCAAATAATTGATGTCCATTTGTTCTGCTTATCCTACTGCTAGTATAGCCTGATTGTCACCCACATATTGTTACCATAGCCCATTTGTTGCCCATGTACTTTCATCACAACGAATTGTTGCCCCTATATTTCTACTGTAGACCGCTTGTTGCCAAAGTATTGCCCCAGTAGCCTGTGTTTCATCTATTTATTGTCACCATAGTCCTTTCCTTACCTATGTATTGTCACCCACATATTGTTACCATAGGTCATTTGTTGCTCATGTACTTTCATCACAGACAATTGTTGCCCCTATATTTCTACTGTAGACCGCTTGTTGCCAAAGTATTGCCCCAGTAGCCTGTGTTTCATCTATTTATTGTCACCATAGTCCTTTCTTTACCCATGTATTGTCACCCACATATTGTTACCATAGCCCATTTGTTGCCCGTGTACTTTCATCACAAACAATTGTTGCCCCTATATTTCTACTGTAGACCGCTTGTTGCCAAAGTATTGCCCCAGTAGCCTGTTTTTCATCTATGTATTGTCACCATAGTTCTTTCTTTACCCATGTATTTTCACCCACATATTGTTACCATAGCCCATTTGTTGCCCATGTACTTTCATCACAGCCAATTATTGCCCCTATATTTCTACTGTAGACCATTTGTTGCCAAAGTATTGCCCCAGTAGCCTGTTTTTCATCTATTTATTGTCACCATAGTTCTTTCCTTACCTATGTATTGTCACCCACATATTGTTACCATAGCCCATTTGTTGCCCATGTACTTTCATCACAGCGAATTGTTGCCCCTATATTTCTACTGTAGACCATTTATTGCCAAAGTATTGCCCCAGTAGCCTGTTTTTCATCTATCCATTGTCACCATAGTTCTTTCCTTACCCATGTATTGTGACCCTAGCCCCTTTGTTGCTCACATATTTCCACACAAGACCACTTCTTTCCCATATATTGCCACCAAAACCTGTTTATCACATACATATTGCCATGTTTGCCTGTTTGTGGCCCATGTATTGTCATCTTTGCCCATTTGTTAGCCATTTCCCATCCACCCTATAGCAGTAATACTGCTACAGGGCGGCATGGGTGTGCAAAGTCATGTATACATGTGTGATTTTGTATTTCTGGGTAGGGGGCACGCGCGAGCCTCGGCTGTCAATCGGAGTCCTGACCAGTGATTACTTGCAGGCACCCAGTGACCGAAGTGGATTACCGACAGAGGGAGAGAACTGTAGGTTAACAATACAGATCTCTCCCCTGTCAGCTCCTGCACACTGCTATGCATGGCTTTGCATAGCAGAGCCATGCATAGTAGTGTGCTTACAGTGAAGTACACAGACACAGCACACAGCAAAACAGAGCACAGTTACCCCTTTGACTGCCCCACGTGTTAACCCCTTCCTGGCCAGTGCCATTAGTACAGTGTCGGTGCTTTTTTAGTCAGTTCCCCCAGTGCCAGAATGCCCACCGCAGTCCCGCAGTCCCGCAGTCCCACAGTCCCGCTATAAGTTGCTGACCGCCGCCATTACTAGTAAAAGTGAAAAAAATTTAAAATCCCAGTATATATACCGCCATTTGTAAACGCTATAACTTTCACATAAACCAATTAATTTACACCAATATAAAAGTGCAGCACTAGACATGCGAAATAGTTAAAATCTTCAATAAATAACATAAATAAAGAAATAATGAACAGTATAATTATAGCAAAATTCCAGGTGGATAAGGCGCTTAACCTCCCTAGCGGTCTGATTATGTCCATGTTTCTGTGCTCAAAGTGGTACATTTTTTTACATGGAAATATGTATTTTTTTATTGTAGGCCTGTTATTTTTAGGAATAACTCACTGAAATCTGTCCGAACAAGAGTCTAGTAAACATCCCGGGTATGATAAAATTTGAAACAGGAAATCATTTTTGTTTTTAGGTTTAGGTATGCTTTAAATTACGGGGCAACTTTTTCCAATACAATTTTGTGATCGCAAAAATTACACAAATAATTCTCTTTAAAAATGTGAAGATTCATTTACCTGTCAGATTTAATGAAATCTTTTCAACTTTTGTCTTGTTTGCCAAAGAAAAAAATGCAATAAAATGTTTACCTTTTTTTTGTCAATAACATGTTATTTTTTTATGCTGACATTACATTGCATTTGTATATATTCATACATGAATTGTATTGATTCATTCATGCATTGGTTGATCTTTGATATTGCAATTTTTAAAATTTGCTGATGTGAACAATGTATCTAGAGCTGCAAAAAAAAAACCTGTAACAGAATTGAAATGTATTGTTTAAAAAATGCTGATCTAAACATTTTTATGCAAAACTCTATAAGCCAAATTCAATTAATAAAAATTCCGTCCAGAACCACCCCTTTCACCCAACACCATATTTCAAAAAGTTCTACCCTTTTGTACAGGGAGAAGTATTTTGTTAAAGCGGAGTTCCCTCACCGGTCAAAAAATAAAAGTCAGCAGCTACAAAAACTGTAGCTGCTGACTTTTAAAAAACAGACACTTACCTGTCCCTCGGTCCCGTGGTGTCCCCCCCGCAGCCCGTTTCACTGGCCGTCCTGGATTCCAGTGTGGGCACCCGGCTGTGACAGCTTGCCCCCAAAGGTGCCAATCCTTAATGGGGAGTGGGGGAAGCAGTCCTTAAAGCGGAATTTCCCCTTTTGGGTGGAGCTCCACTTTAATTATAATTTCATTCCATGTATGCTTTGTCTTCAGAATCCGCCTAAATCAGTTTTAGTTAGTTTGATCCTCTCACCATTATCTGTGAACTTGCTTGTGCAATCTGTACCACCTAGAATTGTGGTCATTGTGGTCACAACGTTGTCATATTCATTAGGGGTAACGTTCAGCAAGACCAAGTGGTCAACCACGACACTTCCTTTCCTGAAATTAAAAGGAACATTGTTAGGACTCCACTGGAAGGAATGGAGGGCAGTTCAGGACCAAGGTGGATAAAAGGGAAAGTGTCACTAAAACCAAATCATAAAAAAAAAATCTAATAATGCTCTATTACATGCTTTTCATACTAACTCATTCACTATGGGATTCGTTTTCTGTATTCTGCAAACTGATTGGTTGATCTTGCTGTTCTCTATTTCCCCCTTCTGTCCATGTCCCCAATGCAGCTGTGGATTTTGCAGAGCAGTGTTGGCAGCTACTGGATATGCTCAATTTTTAGTGAGTATCTATGCTGAGCATTTCCCCCCTATCACATCTGAGAAGTCCATGTGACTATAGAGTCACATATGTGGGATTATACACAATGGTAAATGACAGACCACTCCCTCCCTCCACCTCCATGCCCACTAACCAGCTAAACACAAAGGGAGGGGGGGAATAGTACATGTTGATTGATGGAGGTTTCACCTCCTTGTTATTTTAAGACACAGCCTGTGACTGGCAGATATCCACCCACAGCATGTTACTGCCAAAAAATAGTAAATATTTGATCTCAAGTATATATTTGTATGACAATTTAAAACAGTTCGTTGATATTAAGTATTTATTTTTAGTCCGTATCACAAAGGCTGTTTTTTTTTTTTATTATTTTGAACATGTGACCAGCAGCAGAGGACTGGAAGCTCCTCCTGTTTATGTTTCCCTGCAGAAAGGCTGGGATAGAGCTGGGTCATGTGACAGTTGTATATCAATTAGGAAAAAAGGTGGAATTTTTTTAATTTAAAATAATTATAGTGTCATCCACATACAGAAAGAGAAGAGAGCATGTAAATTAAACAGTGTGGGGTTTTTTTTTTTACTAAAACTTCATGGTGCAAAATCTGGTGCAGATCTGCACAGATACCAATCAGCTTCCAAGTTGTATTGCCAAAGCTTGATTGAAGAAGCTGAAGATAGAAGCTGATTGGCTACCATGCACAGCTGCACCAGATTCTGAGTGCTTCAATTTTAGTAAATCTACTCCTTTGTGTTTAGTATCACTTAACCTCCCTAGTGGTCTGATTATGTCCATATTTCTGTGCTCAAAGCGGTACATTTTTTTACATGGAAATATGTATTTTTTTATTGTAGGCCTGTTATTTTTAGGAATAACTCACTGAAATCTGTCCGAACAAGAGTCTAGTAAACATCCCGGGTATGATAAAATTTGAAACAGGAAATCATTTTTGTTTTTAGGTTTAGGTATGCTTTAAATTACGGGGCAACTTTTTCCAATACAATTTTGTGATCGCAAAAATTACACAAATAATTCTCTTTAAAAATGTGAAGATTCATTTACCTGTCAGATTTAATGAAATCTTTTCAACTTTTGTCTTGTTTGCCACGAAACATAGAGTTTCTGAAAGAAAAAAATGCAATAAAATGTTTACCTTTTTTTTGTCAATAACATGTTATTTTTTTATGCTGACATTACATTGCATTTGTATATATTCATACATGAATTGTATTGATTCATTCATGCATTGGTTGATCTTTAATATTGCAATTTTTAAAATTTGCTGATGTGAACAATGTATCTAGAGCTGCAAAAAGAAACCTGTAACAGAATTGAAATGTATTGTTTAAAAAATGCTGATCTAAACATTTTTATGCAAAACTCTATAAGCCAAATTCAATTAATAAAAATTCCGTCCAGAACCACCCCTTTCACCCAACACCATATTTCAAAAAGTTCTACCCTTTTGTACAGGGAGAAGTATTTTGTTAAAGCGGAGTTCCCTCACCGGTCAAAAAATAAAAGTCAGCAGCTACAAAAACTGTAGCTGCTGACTTTTAAAAAACAGACACTTACCTGTCCCTCGGTCCCGTGGTGTCCCCCCCGCAGCCCGTTTCACTGGCCGTCCTGGATTCCAGTGTGGGCACCCGGCTGTGACAGCTTGCCCCCAAAGGTGCCAATCCTTAATGGGGAGTGGGGGAAGCAGTCCTTAAAGCGGAATTTCCCCTTTTGGGTGGAGCTCCACTTTAATTATAATTTCATTCCATGTATGCTTTGTCTTCAGAATCCGCCTAAATCAGTTTTAGTTAGTTTGATCCTCTCACCATTATCTGTGAACTTGCTTGTGCAATCTGTACCACCTAGAATTGTGGTCATTGTGGTCACAACGTTGTCATATTCATTAGGGGTAACGTTCAGCAAGACCAAGTGGTCAACCACGACACTTCCTTTCCTGAAATTAAAAGGAACATTGTTAGGACTCCACTGGAAGGAATGGAGGGCAGTTCAGGACCAAGGTGGATAAAAGGGAAAGTGTCACTAAAACCAAATCATAAAAAAAAAATCTAATAATGCTCTATTACATGCTTTTCATACTAACTCATTCACTATGGGATTAGTTTTCTGTATTCTGCAAACTGATTGGTTGATCTTGCTGTTCTCTATTTCCCCCTTCTGTCCATGTCCCCAATGCAGCTGTGGATTCTGCAGAGCAGTGTTGGCAGCTACTGGATATGCTCAATTTTTAGTGAGTATCTATGCTGAGCATTTCCCCCCTATCACATCTGAGAAGCCCATGTGACTATAGAGTCACACATGTGGGATTATACACAATGGTAAATGACAGACCACTCCCTCCCTCCACCTCCATGCCCACTAACCAGCTAAACACAAAGGGAGGGGGGGAATAGTACATGTTGATTGATGGAGATTTCACCTCCTTGTTATTTTAAGACACAGCCTGTGACTGGCAGATATTCACCCACAGCATGTTATTGCCAAAAAATAGTAAATATTTGATCTCAAGTATATATTTGTATGACAATTTAAAACAGTTCGTTGATATTAAGTATTTATTTTTAGTCCGTATCACAAAGGCTGTTTTTTTTTTGTAATTATTTTGAACATGTGACCAGCAGCAGAGGACTGGAAGCTCCTCCTGTTTATGTTTCCCTGCAGAAAGGCTGGGATAGAGCTGGGTCATGTGACAGTTGTATATGAATTAGGAAAAAAGGTGGAATTTTTTTAATTTAAAATAATTATAGTGTCATCCACATACAGAAAGAGAAGAGAGCATGTAAATTAAACAGTGTGGGGTTTTTTTTTTTACTAAAACTTCATGGTGCAAAATCTGGTGCAGATCTGCACAGATACCAATCAGCTTCCAAGTTGTATTGCCAAAGCTTGATTGAAGAAGCTGAAGATAGAAGCTGATTGGCTACCATGCACAGCTGCACCAGATTCTGAGTGCTTCAGTTTTAGTAAATCTACTCCTTTGTGTTTAGTATCACTTAACCTCCCTAGTGGTCTGATTATGTCCATATTTCTGTGCTCAAAGCGGTACATTTTATTGCATGGAAATGCATGGTATTTTTTTTATTGTAGGCCTGTAATTTTTTAGGAATAACTCACTGAAATCAAGAGTCTAGTAAACATCCCGAGTATGATAAAATTTGAAAAACGAAATCATAAATTATGATTTAATAAATAATCATAAAAAATAATAATATAATAATAAATGTAATTCAATAATATAATCAAACCAAAAACACTGAAATGTGAAATAGAGCGCCAAGTTCGCACATCGCTGAGCAAAGTCGCAGAATCGTTTTCAGTGTCTGATGAGGAATTTCCCCCACAAATCATTATCACTCAATTCTGCAAGTGGTTCTGATTTACTATCGCTGTTCTCTAGCCGGTCTAAAACCGCTTTTGACCTAAAGGGACGCTTTTTGGACGCCATGGACGTTTCTCAGTTTCCAGGCAGAAAGAACAGTAAAAATGCAGGCAGGGCGCCGGACAAAGCACTCGGGACAAAATGTATGTGAAATGGTTTGATACAGGAATGTTATACTATGTGATTTTAGTGTATTTAGTGAATGTCACTTTTTGTCATTTTCAAATTTCCCGCCAGTTCCGTCCCCCGTATGTCCCGATGTTGCAGAGAACGGAACCCAGAAGACAGATGCCGGCATCCGCCGGAGGACATTACAGGGACACTGCAGGGGGGTCATCGCGGGAGCGCAGGACAAGGTAAGTGAAGAAGAGATCCCGGAGCAGCGCCGCAGTGTATTCCCGAGTGTAGCTCGGGGTTACCGCTTGTGGTACTGAAACTTTACCCCAAGCTATACTCGGGAATACCGCCAGGGGGGTTAATCAAGAGCAAAAAGAAACGTGATGATAAACAGTCTTATAGATAAGAAGTGTTTAAAAGCAGTGCAGGCTTGACTTGGTCAGGTCAGCAAATACGTGCTTCACTTTAAAACTTCATAGGTGCCTCTCATTATGAAATCCGTGTGATTAAATTCTGTGCAGCAACGTATAAAATGCGCACTCACCAGATGCACATAGGTTATGCGCATTAAATCAATATGACTCTGTGGGGACACCAGCCTCATGTGCAGCCACGCTTCCTCTGGGGGTCTCTGTGGTCTTAGCTCAGATCAGAGCCAAAATGATATGAAAGCCTCATAGTGTAGTATTAAAGTAATTCCTTTTATTAATCGATAAGCATCCAATAGTAAGTTTAAAAGCGAATATCAAAAGACATCAGGTAAATGTAATGAAAAGACTTCTCATCAGCACATGTGGCTGATCTGTCAATATCCAAAATGGATCCAAAGATAAAAGGTTGAATTTACTGTGCAAAAAAAAAAAAAAAAATATATATATATATATATTTTTTTTTTTTTTGCACAGTATATTAAACCTTTTATATTTACATTAATTATTAAATTCTTATCTATTTATCTATTTAGGGGAGCCTGATGTAGGGGCACTGTGATGGGGGAACTTGATATAAGGGGACACTGTGATAGAAACACCTGATGTACGATATATAGCACAGTGATGGGGACACCTTTTGTAAGAGGGCACTGTGATGGGGACATTTGATGCAAGCTGCTAGTGGCCTCAGTTAATTATGGGTTCATTATGGGGACCCATGATGCTGTTAAGATGGCACTGGGCAGTTAAGAAAATGGTGGATATTGTGATGGAAACAAGTGTGTATGCAAACATGAAAACTTCTACCGGATCAAGTGTAAATTCATAGTGAGTTAAATACAATAAAAATACATAGTCCTCCTGCGCTCAATGGAGTCCCTATAACAGTCAGAAGCCACTAACACTCAAACTGGTACCCAACAGCAATGATAATGACATATAAACAATTAGTGCAGCGGTAGACATATATTCTGACTGACATATATATTGCAAATTGATCACAATAAACTGTCATACATCTATTCATGCAGAAAGGTGATCAAACAATGTGAATATTTGAAGGAATAAATCTCAATACTAAGCGTGTCCCCTAGTGCCAATCACTGGTGTACATGTGAGTGAAAAAATCACAAATAGTTCATAACACTATGCCGTGGTGCTCCACTCCACACGAGATGATGAAATGCAAGTGATCACACAAACAAACTTCAAGTGATGGTAAGTGACTCTCTTCCTGTGGTAAAAATGCCCCCTCACCTCCACTCTCCGGCCCAAAGGGCCTATACACCTTTAAGATCACTCAGGATCTTGATCCACCATAAATAGAAATCACCAGCAGATCTCCTATATGATTCTCATCTTCCCCCCAGCCCGCCCCCCCCCCCATCCTTTCCATCACTACCAACAACACCACCATCAATCCCGCCCAGCAAGCCAAGGTCCTTGGCGTCATTCTGGACTCAAACCTTTCCTTTCAACCTCATATCAAATCTCTCACAAACACATGCAGGCTCCACCTCCGGAACATCTCCAAGATACGCTCCTTCCTTACCCCAGACACCACTAAACTACTAGTACACTCCCTGATTATCTCATGCCTGGACTACTGCAACTCCCTCCTCACCGGCCTACCCCAGTGCAGGCTCTCCCTGCTTCAGACCATCCTGAACTCAGCGGCCAGACTCATCCACCTCACCAGCCGCTCCACCTCTGCCACCCCCCTCTGCCTCTCCCTCCACTGGCTCCCCATTGCCCAACGCATTAAATTCAAATTGCTCACCCTGACCTATAAGGCCATTCACAACACTGCCCCTAACTACCTCACCGACCTGATTCCCAGGTACCACCCTACCCGTACCCTTCGCTCTTCACAGGACCTCCTTCTATCTTGCTCCCTGGTCTCCTCCTCCCACGCACGACTGCAAGACTTCTCCAGGTCCTCCCCCATCCTCTGGAACTCACTACCCCAATCCATCAGACTGTCACCTTCCCTCCTCACCTTCAGGCGCTCCCTGAAAACCCACCTCTTCAGGGAAGCCTACCCCACCCTCACCTAACAGCCGCTGCCCTTCCCTCCTCCTACCACTCCATCCCCCACAGCCGTTTCCTCCTGTACCTCTACCCCCTCCCTCCTAGATTGTAAGCTCGAAAGAGTAGGGCCCTCTTACCCCTGTTCTGTTTCATGTATTGTCCCCCCTCTATTGTACAGCGCTGAGCAAACCCTTTGGCGCTATATAAACTCGATAAATAAATAAATTCCCTTCCAGTAAGTATTCGGGATACAATGGCTCCTGGTCTCAGCACGATATACCTCTCACCCGGATGACATAAGCATAGGAAGAATCTCTCATAGTGTATTACGTTCCACAATGAGTATTTATTGAATATAAAGAAAGCAACTCACATGCTGAGATGTAACTCCACAGTCCGTAGGGATGTATGGGTGTACTGCATGGGTTTCAGGTACACAAAGGTGTCCTAAGATGGCAGCCGTACCGGAAGTACGTCACCGCTCAACCGGATGCTGCGTCACCGCGTATCGACACGTTGCGTCACCGTCACATGACTTCATCAGGATATCGCGATAAGTGCGCAGCTACCCTTTATATAGTGGTGAGTTCAATTAACCCAGCTGTGGAGACCTGTCTGCAAACTTGTATGGCCGGTGGCCATTTTGTTGGAGCCCCGCCATACAGTAATACTACAAAATAGACAGTTCTTCTTCCTAATATTAGGTACAGCTATAACTATATAGAAAACCACTTGCTGTAATCAATTTCAGGCCCTTACCCTTATAGAAACTATGGGTGTAGCGATACTGTCCCAATATAAAATCATAATTAACAATATAAAAGATAAACTTTATTAGTAATATAAAATTAAAACATATATTAATGACCAATATACTCCTAAGTACTAGGCAATGTACAACTACTAATACCAGGGGACTCAAAGGTATAGCTTCCTACTCATGTAGAAAACCCATACATTAACAATAAAAATGATCTACCATTACAGATAATAAAGTCCCACTAACTCAATAAAAATGATAATAAATATAATAATTAATATACATAATAAAACATGCATATGTGTTCAAAAAGTGTACATATCTATGTATATACACAATGTAGTGGACCAATATAACATATAAAAGGTAAAATACATAAAAATACATAAAAAGTATATCTCAGATTCATCTATTGATCACTGATAAAACAATTAAGATCGAATTCAACATTAAATCCATTTGGTACCTGCGTTCCCATGAAATATATCCACCTCAATTCAGCTTTACTCAATGATCTAACCTTGTTGCTACCCCTCCAATGGCTTTTATATTTTTCGATTCCCCAGAATTTCAACATAAGTGGGTTCTTATTATATACCATAATAAGAATCCACTTATGTTGAAATTCTGGGGAATCGAAAAATATAAAAGCCATTGGAGGGTAACAACAACAAGGCTCCAACAAAATGGCCGCCAGCCATACAAGTTTGCAGACAGGTCTCCACAGATGGGTTAATTGAACTCACCACTATATAAAGGGAAGCTGCGCACTTATTGCGATATCCTGACGAAGTCACGTGACGGTGACGCAACGCATCGATACGTGGTGACGCAGCATCCGGTGTTATAGTGTTATAAACTATTTGTGATTTTTTCACTCACATGTACACCAGTGAGTGGCACTAGGGGACACGCTTAGTATTGAGATTTATTCCTTCAAATATTCACATTGTTTGATCACCTTTCTGCATGAATAGATGTGTGACAGTTTATTGTGATCAATTTGCAATATATATGTCAGTCAGAATATGTGTCTAACGCTGCACTAATAATTCATAGTGAGTGAGAATAAAAAAGGTACATTTATTTCCATTCTATAAAAGTAAATACATACATTATTGGTGGATCGTGCACATCGGGCTGGACTCCAGGATGAGGCACATCGGGCTGGACTCCGGGCAGAGGCACATCGGGCTGGACTCCGGGCAGAGGCACATCGGGCTGGACTCCGGGCAGAGGCACATCGGGCTGGACTCCGGGCAGAGGCACATCGGGCTGGACTCCGGGCAGAGGCACATCGGGCTGGACTCCGGGCAGAGGCACCAGGCTGAACCACGGAAGGCAGGTTCTCAGACTGCAGGCTCACCGGTTTGGATACTGGCAGGATGGTACTGGTTGGAAAGAATTTTCTCTTTTTTCTGGTTTTAACTACTGGAGCACTGCAAGTAAACGCAGGTCTGCAAACAAATGGAGCAGCTGAGAACAGAGAAGAGCTGGAAGATGGAACAGAGGAGGGAGTAGTTGCTACAGAGGACTTCTTTACAGGGTTAAAGAAAGGATAGGTGCAGCGAGTGGGAGCAGAGGACTGATATGTGGTAGTTAGCAGAGTATACTGGGCTGTCACTGGGGGGTGCTGTCGGGGATGCAGGAAGAGTGCCTTGAGCGGAGGAATGACGTTGCAAGCTGACTGAGGCTGGGTGCAACAAGTCTGACCATGTCTGCAGTATGGGTTGAACAAAGCTGAGTTTACACAAAGCCTGTCTGGTCAAAGACTGCACTGCGTTTATACAATCTCTTAGTATCTGTGGTGAACATGCAGCATAATGCTCCAAGAAGCAATCCACATCATCCTCTAATAACCATACCAGGGACTCTACCTGGTCTGCACTAAATGGTGGCAAAAAGTCATTCCTGCTTTCAGGGGTACCAGATGAAGCCAACTCTACACAAACCTGAATCAAAGGTTGCACCTCAGAGAACTCTGTGCCCTGATCTACTAGAACATGAGCAATCCGTATACACTCTAGTAGTTGAACCCGGGTATACTCCCTCAGAGTCTGATAAGCATATTCTCTGTCATCAAAAACCAGCAGCGACAAATACACAACCTCATCAAGATCCATCCTTCCCAGCAACAAGCCAAGATGGCTTCCCTGTGCAGCCACTTCTGGTCAGGATTGGCCTTGGTGTAATGTCAGGGCTCCGGGTATGACAAGAGGTATGTGAACTGACGCAGGGAAACGCAGGCTTCAGATGTTATAAACAATATAATTTATTAATACTAACAATACAAAACGCAGTGCAATACTAAAACATAAACACAGTGCAAACGAACCAAACCAAACCACCCACAGATAACAATACATACAGTGCAAGCGTAGTCAGGCCGGCCGGGTCAATAACAATCGGGCAGGTAGGAACAGGAGGAGCAAGCAGAGAGTAGTCAGGTCACAAGCCGGGTACAGCAACTAACGGGCAGGTAGGTACAGGGGGTCAGGCAGAGAATGGTCGGGGTCACAAGCCAGGGATCAAACAGGAGAAGTCAGCAGAGGTCCGGATCAGGCAGGGTCAGCAACAAATCAGTCAGGCAGGAACAGGAACAGGAATGCAGGTAACAAGATACAGGGGCCCATAGAAAAACACACACCAAGGCACAGATTGCAGGTCTGGCCATCCCTTAAATACACCTGCAATCAGCCTCCAGTGTTTTGGCTGACTGCAGGGTTGAGTCTCTGATTGCTGAGAGCACCCGCTGGCCAGCCCTGGTACTGCAGCCCACAAGGCAGGTGAGTCCCACCATTATTGGCAAGTCCATTCCTGACAGTGTGTGAACTGGGCCATCTAAAGGTCTGTAATGACCCTCGAAATTGGTGAAAATAGAAGGAAAATGAAGGTAAAGACCTCTTAGACTGGCATATTTTAACCTCCCTTGCGGTCTGATTATGTCAGTATTTCTGTGCTCAAAGCGTTACATTTTTTTGCATGGAAATATGTATTTTTTTTATTGTAGGCCTGTAATTCTTAGGAATAACTCACTGAAATCTGTCCGAACAAGAGTCTAGTAAACATCCCGGGTATGTTACAATTTGAAACAGGAAATCATAAATTATAATTAAATAAATATCATAAAAAATAATAATATAATAATACATTCAATTCAATAATATAATCAAACCAAAAACACTGAAATGTGAAATAGAGCGCCAAGTTCGCACATCACTGAGCAAAGTCGCAAAATCGTTTTCAGTGTCTGATGATGAATTTCCCCCACGAATCATTATCACTCAATTCTGCAAGTGGTTCTGATTTACTATCGCTGTTCTCTAGCCGGTCTAAAACCGATTTTGACCTAAAGGGACGCTTTTTGGACGCCATGGACGTTTCTTAGTTTCCAGGCAGAAAGAACAGACAAAATGCAGGCAGGGCGCCGGACAAAGCACTCGGGACAAAATGTATGTGAAATGGTTTGATACAGGAATGGTATACTATGTGATTTTAGTGTATTTAGTGAATGTCACTTTTTGTCATTTTCAAAATTTCCCGCCGTTCCGTCCCGACGTCGCAGGGAACTGAACACGGAAGACAGATGCCGGCATCAGCCGGAGGAGATGGCCGGGGACACTGCAGGAGGGACATCGCGGGAGCGCAGGACAAGGTAAGTGAAGAAGAGATCCCGGAGCAGCGCTGCAGTGTATTCCCGAGTGTAGCTCGGGGTTACCGCTTGTGGTGCTGAAACTTTACCCCGAGCTACACTCGGGAATACCGCCAGGGAGGCTATGGGAGATTTTTTTTTTTATTACTCAAATGAATATTAAAAATGAATTAAATTGTGTTTCAGTTTGGGGTGCTCAGTTCAGCTTAGTTCCTCTTTTGGATGCCATATTTGAAGGTCATTTTATAGTTTTACCAGGTGCCATTGGTAAAGTCAAGATCTGCTACTATATGAGCCGCAGTTTATTTTTCTCATGCGAAATCACAGCTGTATTTTATTTAGCTCCATATTAGCTTGCAGTTAGACTGTTCATGTTTATTGCTTAATTATTTTAATGCCCTCTGTAAAGGGCTGAACTGAAGTACGTATGCGACACGCCCGCCAAATATTGCCATGTAATATTTTTCAGCTTCACCTTTGTTATAGCTACTATGCTATGTGGCATATTGATAAAGTTGAACTTTAGTCAGATAGAAAAAAAAAAGAAAAACATCAAATGTATTTTTAATTTAAATTATGAAAGTATCTGGATCTGAACTTGTATCACCCTCTTGTATCCCCCGGTATAGCAGACTGGTAGAGAAAAAGTAATACACTCAGTTACATGCACATGTGCTGACAAGGGATGGTTGAATCTGCCTGGGTTCAGTTCAAGGAGGATTTGGCAAATCCTTTTTAAAATTCAATTAAACCTTAGTAGCCCATCCCATTAACCACTTCAAGTCTGGACACTTTTACCCCCTTCCTGTCCAGGTTTCAGCTTTCAGTGCTATCATACTTTGAATGACAATTGCACGGTCATGCAACACCGTACCCATATGTTTTTTTTAGCATTTTTTTGAGACAGATAAAGATTTATTTTGGTGGTATTTATTCACCACTGGGATTGATATTATTTTTCTATATAAATGAAAATATCCAAAATTTAAAAAAAAAAATGCAAATAAATAATCTTTCTTCAGAAATTGTGGCCAAAATGTATTCAGTTATCTTTTTAGTAAAAAAAAAACTCAAATTAGTTTATAACAAAAAATTATAATTTTTAAAAACTTTTTTACATTTGTTTTTATTTTTTTATATTATTATTTATGTTTTTTTTTACATACTGTCACCCTAGCAGTACAGTGTCACCATGGTGACACTGTACTACTTGTGGGGGGTTATGAAGATTTTTTTTTTTTTACACTGATTGCTTTTACACCCATAAAGGCTGTAAAAGCAATCATTCCTCCTTCTTTCTGGCCGCATTCTTGCAGCCATTGAGAAATACTGTGAGAGCTGTGATTGGTCACAGCTTGTCACATGGTACAAGGCTTGCTACTCTTCATGTGATCACTGATTGGTCAGTCAGTGATCACATGATCGGGACCTCGCACTGATGTCCCGTACAACGATCGGTGTTCCACTGTGTCCGGAGGACACAGCGGGCACCGGATCGAGGTGCTGTGCGCTCCCAGGGAGAGCGCACAAGCAGGGGGCAGGGAGGCCGTTTATAAACGTCCACCTGCCCCTGCACTGCCGTTTATAAACAACGGGAAGTGATTAATGTCTATGGGAGGTGAAACGTGTTAGTCAGTTCTGGCCAATTTTTAGGGCTAATAGGAAATCTACTATAATAAACACGGGAAGATGCTGCCATGTCCATATTCCAATGCAAAATATCAAACATCATGGAGAAGCTCTTTTCATCTGGCTTCAAGAGCAACATTGAAAATACACAAATCCTTTAAAAAGTAACTCCACTTTTGCTGAGAGAAAAAAAAAATCCCTTCGATGTGATCTATGTGTAGGATTTTAACTAACATTTTGGCAGATTCCTACCTTTTGTTATTCTGAAGAAATAGCTGTTTGTTTGTGTCCTTGTGGAAAGAGAGTGTGAATGGGAATGATTTTATAATTATCAATCATCAGCTGCACTTTAATTGTACTAATGAGGAAAGTGGCAGGGTCTGCATTCCTTTAGACATTAAAAAATCAGTGCTTGTGAGCTACTATGCTGCTAACACTAATATACAGTGCATCAATTAGATTTTATATATATTTTTTATAATATTATGGTTCGCTGACACTAATGCACATACTCATATTCATGTGTAAATATACTTAGAAATATAATTTAAATATGTGTCGCACTCCAAATATTTTTGCTGAGGTGAACTAAAATATATTTAAAGTGCTCTATGTGCTCAATTTGTAATATAATTAATATCCGGATTTATATATGTGATCTAACAATTATATATTAAATAAATCCAATATTGATAACAAATAGTGAAAATTATATAAATTAAATATGTGAAAATTAAAATATTAAGGGTCCAAATATTATTTTGTGCAGTCCAAAATGGTGCTCCCTTTTGGGAGTATCTCACCAAAAATGACTTTTTGTTGTAGGGTTTCCGAAAATCTGACTTGTGTCTTAGTGCAGACTTTTGGGAAAATCACACAAACAGGAAATTACATTTCTGGGGGAGGAAAGAGGTGGGGGTGTGTTCTGTACATCATCCATGTACAGACCATCTCCAAGCTGCCATATTGCACGTCACAGAAAATTACAGAGCTGCAGATTGAAAAGGAAAGTCATTTTATTAACATTCAATTACAGTATGATTTGTGTTGCATTTCTATACACTATAATATTTTTTTTCTGTTTGCTATTTTCTTTCCCACACAAGTGGGGTTACCTTGTAACCACTTGTCCTCCAGAGGATTTACCCCCCCTTCCTGATCAGGCTATTTTTTGTCAACCTTTTTCCTGAATGATCAGTGCTGTCGAAATACCACAGCGGGAGGGATTCCCCCATCCACTTTGAAAGTGTGGATTCCCCTTAAACAGCCGTGTAATACACCCCTAAAGATTAAAAGCTATATTCTTAGTACATACGTTCTTCCCTTTTGGGTAAACTTCATCACATGGCATGGGTAATCTCCTTTGCGCTCCCCTTTAGTGGTTCAATATAGTACCAGTACCAGTTATGGGCACCTTGAATTTTAGTAAGATATTCCCCAGCCTTCTCCCACTTACCATCCTGACAGTATTTGGTGTGGTCCTGGGCTCCTGGGAGGAACGGGAGAGCCCAGGAACCACCTACAGGGAGGAGACAGGGGATGATGAGTGATGTGAAAGTATAGTTTTTCAAAGAGTTGTGTAAATTATCAGCTCTATTTAAATGCCTGTAATAATGCCTGCTGTGGGGTATGATATTTTACACTTTGCCTCAGACAACAAAATGGCAAACACCCCTGTATGAGACTGTCCAGAACTAAGTTTACTTGCCTTTTAGTTTTATAAAAAATAAAGTGAAAGTGAAAAATTCATAATATTTAATAATTCAACAATATTAGTTCAGTGAAGATAATATAATGGGGAACTGGTGATATGTAAATTGTTTTTAATAATTAGATAATATTCCTATCTATACTGAAAGTGTAATTAAGGTATAAAACTATATAATTTTAAAACTGCTCCCACCCCCTTTTTAACACCTATGCTCACTACCCCATGGAAGGAAGATACCTACACTTACCCATTTTCAGGCTGCTCTGGTCCGGTCATGTTATCTGCTTCCCTCCGTTTGCTACCAGCAACTTCAGGGTAAAGGAAGGAGTGCTGACAACTGAGGACTCATCGTAAGGCGAAGGCCAGGGCCAACTGTTTGATACCCAAGATGAAGTAAAGGTACACAGAGACCAAAGAAGGTGGCACCATTATTATTTTGTGAAATAGGTGTCCGTTTATGACACACAGAATAGCTGAGATTCAGATGATCGCAGCTATTCTCTGGTCATTCACAGTTTATGACACTCAGGAGAACATGTTCAGCTCTTCACTGGAGATCTGTGTTCTCCCTCCAGATTCTCCAGCCCAGAACTGGAGAAGCAGAGGACCTGAAAACTAAGCAGAGATAATTTACCTCTGTTTAGTAAACTGATCTTTTACTGTAATCTCGCGAGATTATAGTAAAATCAGCCGTTTTCCAGCGTTTGTAGACCGTTCTCCCTTCATTTTGGAGAACTGATCTACATATGCTTCATAAACGGCATTCACAGGAGAACTGTGTTCTCCGAGAATGCCGGAGAACTGAGCAGCGATCTGTTACCGCTGGTTCATAAACGGACACCTTAGTAGTAACAATGAATACGGAGAAGCAGGGGCGGACTGACAACTCATGAGGCCCCCGGGCAATAGGGGATCATGGGGTCCCTGTGTCCTTGCCCAAGCTCAAAAAAGCCTATGAAAAAGGTACCAGGGGCATCTCATGGGGCCCCCTACTCGAGTGCCCGAGTTTCCAAATGGTAAGTCCGCCCCTGCGTAGAAGACAGCTGCAGGGTGCTTACACAACATTCCCAAACAATATGGCACAGAGCCTTGATACCACTGGATCTCAGGTAAAACAGCTGCTAATAATACTAGCAATCTTTAACACAGTCTCTGCACTCGGGCAGACACTTGGATAGGGCTTACATTCCCATAGCAGCAGCAGCAGCCGAGTAAAGGGGTTGGATGACAGGCAGAGCAGGGGTTCAAGCACACTTGGTAGACTACTAGAAAGATTCTCTCTAGAGTCCTCAGATAGTGGAGCAAGTGGTGGAATAACTACTTTATCCCTCTTCAACAGGAACCTTCTCCTAGTGCTAATTACATTGTCCCTAACCAGTGGGAATCCTTTCCCTACTCTATCCACTTCACAAATGAGCACCAACAGCAGTGGGACAGTGCTTTTAGCATTGCCCTCGGTAAAGATGACCACAGAGGTCAGCCAGGGCAGCAGCATCCAACTGAATAACTGCTCCCCTGATGACACCTATGGAAGGTTCAGAGGAACAAAGCTCCTCTCTATCCCCATTCCCTCTGCATAGCTGTTAGCTGAACAGTGCTACCTATAGAAGGGAGGATAAACTGCGCCTGCCTACAAGTCTATGGGTGACATCACTGCTTAGGCATTCCATCCATTGTTGGAGTGCTCCCACCTGTTCCCTGTAACCGGCGCTGTCTGACATAGGGGAGATCCCGTGACAAGACCAGAGTGGGCTGAAAGCTTTAAATAAATATTACAGAGAAAATATTACACACACAAAACTGGGTTTCATTCTAAGATCCTGTGCCACCATGAGACAAGCAAATTGATCCAGCATTCACTAGTCACCTTACAAAAGCATTACCTAAAAATAACAAACCCAGCAACTTAATTTTTTTTTGGAGTGGATTGATACTTTTTTGGGAATTGGCCACAGCCTGATACAATATAACATATAAATCATGAACAAGTAAACCAAGAAGACAAGTCCAAGTCCAGAATCCCGTTTGCAGTGCTGGTTGGTGTATCCCAAATTCTCCATTGGAGCCAATTTTTATCAGGAGCCAATTCAGCCCCCAGCCACAAAGGTTAGGCTCAGAGGATTACTCTGGCTTCCTGCCATTGATGACCCAATACCTAGCCGAGTAAAAAGCCGTATGAAAGATTGCACCAACTCTAGTGATAGACTTTATACCAACTCCACCAGCCACCTGCCATCTCAGGGATCACTTCCAGAAACACAAGCCATAACAAACATATTATTATTATTATACAGTATTTATATAGCGCCAAAGGGTATGCTCAGCACTGTACAGTAGCAAGGGGACAGAACATGAGACAAGACAGTAACAATACAATACACGAGGGGTTCGAGGGCCCTGCTCTTTCGAGCTTACAATTTAGGAGGGAGGGGATAGTGGTACAGGAGGAGATGGCTGTGGGGGATGGAGTGGTGGGAGTAGTGGAGGAGGTTAGTTGTTAGGTGAGGTCAGGTGTTAGGTGAGGTTGGGGTAGGCTTCTCTGAAGAGGAGGGTTTTCAGGGTGCGCCTGAAGGTGAGGAGGGTAGGTGACAGTCTGATGGATTGGGGTAGGGAATTTCAGAGGATGGGGGAAGTCCTAGAGAAGTCCTGCAATCGGGCGTGGGAGGAGGAGACCAGGGAGCTAGAGAGTAGGAGGTCCTGTGAGGAGCGGAGGGCACGGGTAAGGTAGTATTTGGGTATCAGCTCAGTTATGTAGTTTGGGGCGGCGTTGTGAATGGCTTTGTAGGTCAGAGTTAGCAGTTTGAATTTGATGCGTTGGGCAATCGGGAGCCAATGAAGGGATTGGCAGAGGGGGGAGGCAATTAACCAATGAAAGATCTTGTATTCAGAATAATAAATTCATGAGTATTTAGAGACAGTAATACAAATTGGGCAACCAACCAACCCTATATATTTTTGTATGTATGAATCCCGAGTAGTAACACCAAATTCTTGTAACAAGGGTGGGAAGGCATGGACTTGTTCTTTCACTGAAAACATGCAGACCAGGATAGTCACACTATTCCAGTAGAGCAACGTGTCCCTAAACCCCTACTGTTTCCTCCCTACTGTTGTGGTGGTTTATGTAAGGATATATTATTTATAAAGGGCGTGTCCCTTTCCCTTAGATGAAATATTACAGTGCCTCCAGCCGTTAAAATACGGCAAATATTTAGTAAACCAATAATTTGGACACCTTGATAATTCGATCACCACTTATTATTATACCTTGAATTCTTTTAGCCAATATGATTTCGTACCATACACACAAAATTTGCCTTATAATAGATAAATATAAAAATTTATTTATGTACAAAAATTATATATATATTAACACAAAACACAGAAGACTGGTGATAAATGAATATTGGTACACACAATCAAAAATATATCCTACCAATGTAAGACACACTAATAATGTCTCTAACTAATTACGTCAATCACAAATTTAAATGATATGATATTTATTAAATTTATTAATAATTAATAATTTCGAATATCTCAAAGGTTATATTCTTACATGCCGTGGCCATAGGCTTGCAAGAAGTAAGCCCTTGATATATGATACTCTGGTTATTAATATTCAATAAATTATAAAATATGGAAAAATTTATAATATGGCAATAAACAATTTTTTTAACAATTACGCAGTATCTGACTACATATATCTAACTATCCAATATTGTTGTAATACACTAAGGTAATTTTATGATTCTACACAACAGAGAAAGTAATTAATACAAATCAAATAAACATCTCACCACACCCGGACGTCAGACTAGGCAACTCTCCCGTGGATTTAGCTGGCAGTGGAACGCCTTTAGACTGATATATAGGCAAGTGAGAGATTCAATAGGGGAGAATGTAGGAAGTTATAAGTTTAGAGGTTTAAAGTTTTAGGAAGTTTGAAAAGATGGAAGAGTAGTTATTTCAGCAGAGATCTTCTTCAGATGTCAGGTCTTTCCATGAGGTCTTATGAGGGTTCTTCTTTTTCATGAGGTTTTTTTTCTATGTTACAGCACATGGGCTTTTTATATCCACTAGTCCATTGTTCTAAGATACCTTCCCACCAGGCTTCCTGATTGGCTAGTTGAGAAATGTGTGTACATAAGCTATTTCTCACCTGCCCGCCAGGTGGCGGTCATGTATCACAGAACAATGTGAGTATTTGAGATGACTCATACCTTGGGTGGAATCTTCAGGTAATTTCAGGAATAAAATATACAGCACTTTCCAGATATAGCAGTGATCATACCTATGATATTCTAAATAGGGACCATGGAATATAGGTGTATATTCGGTTATTCCTCCTTGAAGTATCATCCTGTTTGTTTCCTGATAAGACAGGTAACTAATGCTAGTTTATAATACATCTTACTTCCCATCATCTCAATACTCAAGTTAGTGATATATAGTTCCCATTGCTGAGTATTTAGTGGTGTTTAAAGTCTATGACATCTTATTTATAATCTGTTTTTGTAGTACATTTTTGTAATGATATACAGTGAACTTTTAAACTTAAATGTCCTGAATTTCACCCCTTGGTTTCAGCATCAACATTTCCTCTGTGTAGGGAAAAAATCTCTGTTTGCCTAGCCCTTGTATCGGACTCATGGTAAACAATTGTTAATGCTTTCACCCTTGGTGAACAATAGTAGATAGTAATAGTTTCAGAGGTTTGTTGGTTCATCACACTCTACAGGTTTTGGTTAAGCTTTCAAACAGTTGAGTTCCCGTCTCATTATTGTTGAAATGTTTACAAGTCAGAGTCCTATGTGTTTGACTTTCTGTAGATGCATTCTTCTCACTTCCATATACAAATAGTCCTTGTTGACAGTTTAAACAATCCCATTGTCTTGGAAAAGTCTTAATTCCCTGTTCTCTTCAGTTCTTTAACTAGAATTCTTGAAGGTTTAACCAAGACAAAATTAACTCTTAACATCCGGTTCTGCTGAGCTGTTTGCTATATAACATTATATCTTGATAAAAGTCATATTTTTGACATGATTCCAAAAGCCCACAACAAAATCCCCCTTTGTTTTTGGGGTACAGGCACGTGTATAGGGGTGTCTGTATCGAAAAACATGAGTGAGGCTTTTGGCTAGGGTGATTGTTCGTCTTCTCCGGTGAAGGGAATGAAATAATAAAAAAAAAAATTTCCGATGATAAAATGGCAGCGGTCATGCTGGTTGTTCCTCAACTTGACTCGGCGTCTTTAGATGGACACTTCCGATGACGATCCTGGTCTTGTGATGAGGCCGGCCTGGCCTGACACATCCACCTTGGGGTCCATGGGTCCTCCGCACGACAGGTCTCTTAGACGGTCTCCTAGGCGGGTCTTTTCCTCTGGACTGGCCCTTGGTGGCCTGGGACATCAGGTTATCGTCTCCGGATCGATCTCTGGCATCTGGTCTTTCCCACAGGACATTATAGCTTCCTTCTAGGGTCCGGTCATTGACACCTCCGATCGCCGGTCTGGTCATAGTCTGGGCCTTCCTTTCTAAATTATTAAAATGAACAGTTTGAGTAATGGATATACATAAAATTATGTTACTGGATCCTGTAAGGCAAAAGATGAATTATATGTTTAAAGGAAATTTAATAATGATCTCAATATCTCCAGATAGGAATTGGTGGGTTCAGTCTTCCAACAACTGCAATTGAGACTTCGGATGGCAAGCACGTAATTGATTGATGTGCACCCATCTATCACTGATTTCACCATACCGTGTCACCTGCAATTTATATGCGACCGGAGAGATTTTATCAATGATAGAGAACGGACCTTTCCAAGATGGAAGGAATTTCCGTTCCTTGATCTGGTCTCTTGCAAAGTTGTATAGATAGACCTTGTCACCAATCTCATATTCCTTCTTGGAGGTTTTGAGATCATAGTATGTCTTAGCACTAGTTGCAGCTCTTTCCAAATTTCGCTGGGCAAAGGCAAAAGCATATTGCAGATGTTTACGTAAATCCTCTATGTACTGGTGTGTGGTGGTAGCATTGATCAAATTTTGATCTGTAGTGCGATACAATAAGTGCTGGGGCAGTACCATCCGTCTACCTGTCATCAGTTCAAAAGATGACATTTTTGTAACTGTATTCGGAGTAGCCCTCAACGCCATCAGGACCAGCGGAAGTTTAACATCCCAGTCCTTGCCTGTTTCCTTAACAAATTTCTTAAGGACGTTAACGATGGTCTGATTGTATCGTTCTACACCACCACTAGAGGCTGGCCGATAGGCGATATGCAATTTCCTTTTAACCCCCAAAATTTTCCACAATTTGGCCATCACTTCGCTAGTGAAGTGTGATCCTCTATCAGACTCTATCCTCTGAGGTAAACCAAAACGAGAAAATACATGATTTATTAGCAATGCAGCACATGTCTCGGAGCTATTATTTGGTGCTGGTATACATTCGACATACTTGGTGAATAAACATGTAACTGTTAACATATACCGATTTCCTCGTGAAGATTTTGTTACTGGCCCAATAAAATCCATCTGAAGGTCTGACCAAGGCATACATATCCCCCTCTTCTGGAGAGGTGCTCTGTGAGTTGGCTTGGTAGGTTGAAATTGGGGACATATTAGGCAACCTTGGCAGTATTCCTTCACATCACGTAACATATGAGGCCAGTAAGCATAATCCCGCAGGATCTCATACGTGATCTTCTCTCCACGATGACCGGAAGTGGGAGCATCATGGGCATGCTGTAGCATCAAACCTCTAAATTGAAGTGGGACGACCCATTGTTGTACGCCACCCTTTGAGGTTCGTATCAACAATCCCTGGTATAAAGAGAATTGGGATTTGGATTTCATTAAGATACGTAAATCCTCCTTCCCACTATATACTTCCTTATTTATGGGATTTTGGTTGGGATCTTCTATATGACTATAAAACAAGCCAATTATTGGGTCTTCTTTTTGGGCAGTAATTAAATCCTCACTAGGAGAATCGTGACTCCACTGTAATGCATTCGGATCACCAGCTGTTCTGGCCTGTTGCCTGGTGACAGCTTCAATCTGTACGGTACCTAAAAATTGGTCAATGTCTATCAGTTCACCGGTGATTGCCCCTTCCTTGGCTAGAGAATCGGCCAGATCGTTCCCTTCTTTCTCGGCACCTAGAACCTTGGAGTGGCCTTTGGTCTTCTTGAAGTGCAGGGTGAGATCATTGGACCTTACCAGTTCATCGATGTGACAAAAGAGCTTACCATGTTTCACGGGTTTGTGATTACTCTTGTTCATGTTGTTTCGCTTCCACCTAGGGAAATACTCCACAAAACTATTCCTGACATAATTGGAATCGGTTATGATGGCACACTCTCTGATGTTGAACTCTATAGCCATCTCAACTGCTCTAAGAATTGCAGTAAGTTCAGCAACCTGACTGCTTTTTGGTCCAAGTTTGTATCCCACAGAAATTGGGGTGACACCTTGGGTCCAAACGATTCCAATACCTGCCACTAGTTGGAGCTGTTCCCCATCCTTGTGATGAAAAGCACAACCATCCACATATACACACGGCAGCTGTTTACAGTATTCTTCATCATAAACCTTGTAGGGAGAGAACAGTTGTTCTTCCAGAAAGTCAGTGTCCGGGGCCTCCATAACAGGCGTAGTTGCGGAACAATCATGGAGCTCGGCTAGGCCCTGGGCTACTGGACTTTCCTTGTTCTGTTTGTACCGAATTTCAAGAGGCCACCCTTGCAAAGACAAAGTCCAAGCAGTGATGCGGCTATTAGACACATTTCCTCCCTTGATACGTTCACTCTTTAAATACTGTAAAGGCTGGTGTGCCGTTTCAACAATGATTCTCTCTCCCTGAATGTAACTGCGAAAATTCTGTAATGCCCACACGGTGGACAATAGAGCTTTTTCACAGTCACTGAACTTTACTTCAACCGGGGACAAAGTTTTACTGGCATAGGCAATCACCTTACTGACATCATCACGTTTCTGGTAAAGAACAGAACTCATACTTACCTGCGTAAACCCTGTCTCTAGATAGAAATTTTTACCCCCTTCGGGATATCCGAGACACGGCGCTTGTGTGAGACGTTCCTTTAATTCCTTCATGGCGTCCTCCTGTTTCTTACCCCACGACCATTCGACATCCTTCTTCAGTAGGTGAAGCAGTGGCTTGCTTATCTCGGCGTAATTGTCAATAAACTTACGCGAGTAGTTTACCATACCTAGGAATGATCTCAATTCTTTAAGGTTAGTAGGGACTTTACAATTCAGAACCGCCTCAACTTTCTTCTTTTGTGGGTTCAAACCTTCAGCAGTAACTTCATGGCCTAGGAAGTTTACCTTCGTGCGACACCACTGGGCTTTTTGTAAGGACAGTTTAACTCCTGCTGCTTTTAATTGGCCCAGGACATGCCGAAGTTCTGTAATATGTTTGGTCATATCTGTACTTTTGATCAGGATATCGTCCACATATGCCAACGTCCCCCTTTCGAAGGCGTCTGGCATGGCCTTGTGCATGAACACAGCAAATTCATGTCCGGAATTTATGAATCCGAAAGGCATTCGTACCCAACAATATTGTCGATTCCCAAAACTGAAGGCCAGTTTGTATTGGTCTTCCTCACTCACCTTTATGGTCCAATACCCCTGTGCACAATCTAAAGCTGTGAAAACTTGGGATCCTTGGAGCTGGGCGAGACACTGGTCTATGTATGGGACAGGCCATCCTGACATGTACACACGTTTGTTTAGCTGACGGAGATCAGCGCACAAACGCCATTGTCCATTGGGTTTTAAGATACCCAGGATCGGGTGGTTGTAGGAGCTGTGGATGGGCCTAATTATACCCCTTTCATGTAACTTCCTGATAATCTCAGCTAGAGATTCATAGGAAGCTAATGGTAACCTATACTGTCTTACGAATACTGGTGGGGCATCTGGATCTGTTTGGATCCTAGCGATGTGTAGGTCAGTAGTCCCACAATCGTAAGAATCCTTGGCAAAGATCTCTTGGAATTCAAGGAGAAGCTCTCGGAGCAATTGTCGGTCGAGATCACTGGCACACGCGTCGGCGAGGGCCACCATCTCTTCCACTAACTCCTTGAATCCAGGAAAGCTTTCCGGCTGACCTATCTCATATGCCTCTTCAAGTTTCGTGGTGAGGTCATTGGGTATGTGATGTGTGTGTGTGTTCTCCTGCCATCCAGGTTCTTTGGGGTACTCTTGTTCTTTGATTGGGTGATCAAAGACAATTGATGTCTCTTCGATTCGACAGGTGCCATCTTTAGAATCGAATGGATAAATGGACTCTATGGTGAAAATACCCTCTGGTAATGAATGGAATGTTTGTTCAATTAATTGTTCCTCCGACAAATATTCATCGGGGATGAGTCCAATCACCTGGTTAGTGACCCCAAAGGTGTAATATTCAGTCTCTACCGCTAGACCAATAAGGGTCTCTTTGGGTAAGACGATGTCCTGATTGGACAGATTATGTACGTAAATGTACATCGGGGATTGATGTGTGTTGACTAGGGGCGTGTGTGTAATGTTCAGTCCCTCCCCCTGCATTTTATGGGAGAGGCATACTAATGCATCTGACCCCTTCAGTCTATGTCCCTTTTTAACTTGGATGGGGAGTATGAAATTATTTATGCCCTTAGGAATTGTAATCTTTTGGGCTACCTGGACTTCAACAGCATAAGGCATCTGTTGCTGGGATTTTAAAGCTAAGTCCAGATTTTGGTATTTTTCGGGGTCCCCCTTTAGTCGACTCCATAAACAGTCATTAATTAGGTCGACTTGCATTGCAAAGCGATGTAATATATTGTTGCCAAAATCAATTTTAGTTTGGGAATTATCCAAGACTAGGAACACATGGGCGGCTGTTTTGTTTCCTACAGTGACGTTTAAGAGACACCTAGCCATTGAATTGTGATCATCAGAGTCATCAAGGGAGTCTGAAATCCAATGACGCTGAGGTGTGGAGAAACGGATCATTTCCATTTCGGTCAGGTGTTTTATCAGCCCATGGCTTACAAAGCTGTGTTCCTGTCTCAAATCTAGTTTGGCATATTTTGACCTATTAAGACCATTTATCCGGATGGGGATAAACAAGTCGCTGTTAACCCTTTCAATACCTGTCAAGAATTGGGTGTGATCTCCCCCTTTTCTTGGTTTATCCTCCTGATGAAAAGATATCGTAAGGATGTCATCTTGGAGGGAAATATCTTTGATTTTATCTTGGGGAATTCTATAAATGTGTTCCTCATCTCTTCTGATAGGGTTACAGTCATCAGGTTTGATAACCGTTACATCAGGAAGTTGGCTGTTCCTGAAATGGATTTCTAATGATCCAGGCCTTTCTTCCACCAGGTGGCAGTGTTGTCGGGAATGGGGAGTTTTAAGTTTCCCATATTTAATTGGGGTATTTACCTGTGACCACAGGACTTGGTTCACACAGTCAACTATGGTGTTCAGCCTTTTTAGGAAGTCCATCCCAATTATCATGTGGTGCTGTGATATGCTAGCAATGATGACGGGGTGTCTCAGTTCCTTATTACCCAGTTTCAGTTTAAGCCAGGCGGTACCCATGACTTGTAAAGGGTCTCCACCTACACCAATCAATGAGCTGTCAAAACTTTTAAGTCTTGGCTTGGTGGGCATGACATTCGCCACTTTGTCAAAATGCTCCTGTGACATGATGGTTGCTTGGGATCCAGTGTCTATTAAGCCGACAATCGAAAGATCACTGGCATCCTGCACCTGCACCGTGGCATAATATCTCCCATCAGATTCAGTCAGCTCACACATGAAATTAGTGTGGTTGAAGATCTGTGGGCCCTTCAATAACATATGACTGGCTCTTATCTCACCGCATGTGGTGGACACATTACCCTTATCCTCCCTGGTGGGATTCTTGGACTGTCTCAAGACAGAAGCACAACTAGAAGTTGGTGCTCCGTCTGGCTTGTCAATCCCGACGACTTCCGATGCCGCAACTATATTAGGGGCAATAGATGGACACTGAAAAACAGGAGAATCATTAATAACCAACAACTGGTCCCCCTTTGCCTGAGAACTAGCTTCTCCATTAGTAGGCGTGTCAGGGACGGGGCACACATCTCCTGTCATTTGACTCAGTGTCCTCCCCTGTTGGTTTAAGGCTTGGTTGCCTGTTAATTCTGTGACCCTTGGTTGGTCACAGGAGCTGCTCCTAAAAAAGGATTGGATGGAAATTGAGTGACAAGCCTGTCCATTTGTTCAGCCATTTTGCTGACCTGTGCCTCTATTTGTCCAATACGCTCAAAGGAGTCATTCTGTTGATTCTCCCTTTTCTTATACTTGCGCTTGTATTTTGGACGAGACTGGTAATGAGACTCAGAGTCAGAACTACTGCTCTGGTCCCGACGCCATTGTTCTCTCTGAGGTTTTGGGGTCTCCCTGTTATTAAAGGGAGCCTGGGGTACTGTATCCCCCCTTTGAGCCTGAGGGTGTTCTTGGCGTGGAGGAAATCTTTGGAAATCGGAGTTTTTATTAAAATTGGGATTCTTATTGTAATTATGGTTCCTGTTGAAATTGGGGTTCCCATAAAAATTCCCATGTTGGTTTTGGCGAGGATAATAGAACCTCTGAGGATACCATTGCCTCCTTTGATTTTCATCACTGTACTGGCCCTTACCATACTTTTTATTCTTCTCACTTCCACTACCGTAGTTCCCTGGCTTTTGTCTATCCTTTCTCACCCACTGGTTTTGGGGTGCAAAGTTATGGACCTCCTTCACTTGCTGGGCTTGAGGTACAAATCTAGGGGAACCATTGGTTTTACCCCCACGGACTACTTCCGCATATGATTTCTTCTCTGCCTGCACATTTGGATTTGGAGGGGAAACGGTAGTGGCTGCTACTATCTTGGGGCTATTTTTAGGTTCTCTTTTTATCCCGCCCTCACTGGACTGTTGGATCGAGAATAAATAGTCACTCTCTCTTACCAACCAATCAAGAGAGCATCCCTTTCTGTAATCCTTTGCAAGTCCCAATTTTATGTAAGCAGGTAATGCTTCATAGAATAGTGTCTTGAATTCTGGCTGGTTAGGATTGGGATCCTTTTCAGCCAGGAAATAGGCATTTCTGAGGACAGCCAGAAATTCTGCAGGGCTTTGGTGAGGACCACACTTTAAATTGTAGGCCGCAGCCTTGGCAGAGGTTACAGTTTTATAAGGCCCAAATTCCATGTGGCACTTATGTTTAACCTCTCTCCAGGACTGATTGGAATAGGCCCTCAAGGTCTCAAAGAATTGCCGGTATTTCTCCTCAAACACCCATGGCAGCAATTCTATTTTGGTGTGGTCATCTCTAATGCCCAGAATCTCTAACGTCTGTTCATATGTTTTCATGTGTTCGGTGATTTCAAGGGACCCTTTCTTAGAAAACATAGGAACAGTGTCCTTCAGGAACTTAATGACCTTTGGGGTGTCATATCTCCTGAATGACCCCTGGGATTTCCCTTCCTGCCTATATGAAACCTCATATTTTTCTTCAGAGCGCTCTGGAGTGTATCTTGAAAGCCTAGGAGGTGACCTATATTCTGACCCTGACTCACTATCAGATACTTCGCTGTGATGCGGGTATCTCCGCTCATCAGCCTCTGGCTTGACTGGGTTGGTCCGTCTTTGGACCCCAGAATTTATTTGGGCCGTCAACCTTATAATCTGCTCCTCCAGAGTTTTCTGCTCAGATTTTATCAAGGTAAGTTCTGACTGGTCATGCTTATCCCCTGGGTGAACTTTAATTTTGACAGGAGATAACCTCTCTGATCTGAAGTACTCCACCTCATCTTTCAAGTCCTGATACTTCTTTTGAAGTTGTTTTAATTCCTGAAAGTTTCTTTCATACAGGTCCTGAGCACTTCGAAAGTCTCCGACCAATCTATCATAATGTTTCTCGGATTCGTCTAAACGAATACCGGCATGACCAAGCTTCCCTTTCAAGGACTCAATGTCCTGATTTTTGCTTTCTAACAAGAGGCGGGCCTCTGACAACTCTTCCCTTATAGTCATGGTCCGCTGGGCAGCTCCAGCGGTCATGAACCATAACATGGGCCAAGCTTCTAGGAGAAGTCTGTCACGGCCTCTATCACTTTCTGTTCCAGCAAATGCCATTAAAAACCCAACAACCTGGCCCTTTTGGTTAAACAGGTCCTCAAAGGTGCTCATGGCCTGCTCTTTCTCTTCATCCACAAATTCATTATTACTATCCCCCAAATTCAATCTCTTGCGGAGATAATTTATTACTTCATTTTCAACATACTTCTGCCAAGCACCGGCAGCTTTCCGAGCTGGCTTCATAACTTCCTGCTCAATGCCTTGAGCCGCCATATTTTCCTCGTTATGCTTGGAAGAGGTGGATCCGTGATTACTGGATGCCATTTTGATACAAAATATATTTTTGATAACGTGTACAAATATACAATCACCAGTGCGTTTTGTGTTATGGTACGATTTCTATGGATCTCAGCAGTGCCTCCAAATTTATGTTGTGGTGGTTTATGTAAGGATATATTATTTATAAAGGGCGTGTCCCTTTCCCTTAGATGAAATATTACAGTGCCTCCAGCCGTTAAAATACGGCAAATATTTAGTAAACCAATAATTTGGACACCTTGATAATTCGATCACCACTTATTATTATACCTTGAATTCTTTTAGCCAATATGATTTCGTACCATACACACAAAATTTGCCTTATAATAGATAAATATAAAAATTTATTTATGTACAAAAATTATATATATATTAACACAAAACACAGAAGACTGGTGATAAATGAATATTGGTACACACAATCAAAAATATATCCTACCAATGTAAGACACACTAATAATGTCTCTAACTAATTACGTCAATCACAAATTTAAATGATATGATATTTATTAAATTTATTAATAATTAATAATTTCGAATATCTCAAAGGTTATATTCTTACATGCCGTGGCCATAGGCTTGCAAGAAGTAAGCCCTTGATATATGATACTCTGGTTATTAATATTCAATAAATTATAAAATATGGAAAAATTTATAATATGGCAATAAACAATTTTTTTAACAATTACGCAGTATCTGACTACATATATCTAACTATCCAATATTGTTGTAATACACTAAGGTAATTTTATGATTCTACACAACAGAGAAAGTAATTAATACAAATCAAATAAACATCTCACCACACCCGGACGTCAGACTAGGCAACTCTCCCGTGGATTTAGCTGGCAGTGGAACGCCTTTAGACTGATATATAGGCAAGTGAGAGATTCAATAGGGGAGAATGTAGGAAGTTATAAGTTTAGAGGTTTAAAGTTTTAGGAAGTTTGAAAAGATGGAAGAGTAGTTATTTCAGCAGAGATCTTCTTCAGATGTCAGGTCTTTCCATGAGGTCTTATGAGGGTTCTTCTTTTTCATGAGGTTTTTTTTCTATGTTACAGCACATGGGCTTTTTATATCCACTAGTCCATTGTTCTAAGATACCTTCCCACCAGGCTTCCTGATTGGCTAGTTGAGAAATGTGTGTACATAAGCTATTTCTCACCTGCCCGCCAGGTGGCGGTCATGTATCACAGAACAATGTGAGTATTTGAGATGACTCATACCTTGGGTGGAATCTTCAGGTAATTTCAGGAATAAAATATACAGCACTTTCCAGATATAGCAGTGATCATACCTATGATATTCTAAATAGGGACCATGGAATATAGGTGTATATTCGGTTATTCCTCCTTGAAGTATCATCCTGTTTGTTTCCTGATAAGACAGGTAACTAATGCTAGTTTATAATACATCTTACTTCCCATCATCTCAATACTCAAGTTAGTGATATATAGTTCCCATTGCTGAGTATTTAGTGGTGTTTAAAGTCTATGACATCTTATTTATAATCTGTTTTTGTAGTACATTTTTGTAATGATATACAGTGAACTTTTAAACTTAAATGTCCTGAATTTCACCCCTTGGTTTCAGCATCAACATTTCCTCTGTGTAGGGAAAAAATCTCTGTTTGCCTAGCCCTTGTATCGGACTCATGGTAAACAATTGTTAATGCTTTCACCCTTGGTGAACAATAGTAGATAGTAATAGTTTCAGAGGTTTGTTGGTTCATCACACTCTACAGGTTTTGGTTAAGCTTTCAAACAGTTGAGTTCCCGTCTCATTATTGTTGAAATGTTTACAAGTCAGAGTCCTATGTGTTTGACTTTCTGTAGATGCATTCTTCTCACTTCCATATACAAATAGTCCTTGTTGACAGTTTAAACAATCCCATTGTCTTGGAAAAGTCTTAATTCCCTGTTCTCTTCAGTTCTTTAACTAGAATTCTTGAAGGTTTAACCAAGACAAAATTAACTCTTAACATCCGGTTCTGCTGAGCTGTTTGCTATATAACATTATATCTTGATAAAAGTCATATTTTTGACATGATTCCAAAAGCCCACAACACTACCAATACCGAACACCTTGCCTGTGCCAACCCACCCATTTCATAAACTGTTAACTCTTTATCATGCTAAATGAATCAATGTACACAAAAAATGGGCTCCAGTCATGCTGCCTACTGTGTTTAATACACAGGGTACTGCTTATCATTTTTTCATATCCTATATCCTGACAGAATTGAGTTGTCTGTCACAAGGTAATTGGTTTATTCATATACTCTAATGATTATCTATAAAGATAGTGGAATGACGTGTGCAGAAGTAATTTGCAACATATTGTTCGGGTTCAGTATATCATATTTAAATGCTGATCCTTGAAGGTGTTTTTTTCTCTTTTTTTAACTCTAAAGTCCAAGGTTGGGTATATACTGTTCGACTGCAAGGCATGGCTGTAAATATGTATTCCTAATGTTACTTTAGATGTACACTGACTTCTAAATGCTTAAAATTCAGGGGTATACTGTTCTGAGTTTTTCTAAACCAGAGTATTCATGTAAAGTTCTTCTTTTAATCATGAGATTTCATATTCAGAAGTTTGTATAATTAAAAAAAACCAACTGTTTGTGGTTTGTGCAAAAATGTCCCATGGGAGGATTTCCTTTTTCTCACTGGTTGTCATGGATGCTGTTGGCTTCATAGCAGGGGCGGACTGACCATTTGGAAACTCGGGCACTGCCCGAGGGCCCGGGGTCAGTAGGGGGCCCCATGAGATGCCCCTGGTACCTTTTTTCATAGGCTTTTTTGAGTTTGGGCAAGGACACAGGGGCCTCATGATCCCCTATTGCCCGGGGGCCCCATGAGTTGTCAGTCCGCCCCTGCTTCATAGGCATCTAGCAAAATATCCTAGCAAACAGTGGTGCTGACAGTGGAAAAGCCTGATGGGGAAGTTGAGGGACTAGTTCACAATCAGGTCCGCTCTCTCATTGTGATTGACAGCAGGCAGCGGTCATATTCTATAACTAGCAGTAAGCTGTCTATTATCAATCACAAGGGAAGTGGACCTGATGGGGAACCAATGTCTCTGAATCCCTATCAGGTTCCGCCTACCCAGCTACAAAACTACTCAGCTGTGTGCTGTCTGTGTGACCACTGTAGCAGCAGGAGAGAGTACCAATGGGTACATGAATCTGTCATCCACATCAACATTATTATTATTATACAGGATTTATATATTATTATTATTATTATACAGGATTTATATAGCGCCAACAGTTTGCTCAGCGCTTTACAATATAATGGGAGACAATACAGCAACAATATAGTTCAATACAAGAGGGTTAGGAGGGCCTGATCCTTGGAGCTTACAATCTAAGAGGGAGGGGCTACTGGTACAAAAGGTAGTAACAGTGGGGGATGGACTGGTTGGAAGAGTAGACGATTCCATTATTAGCTGACGGATAGGCTTCCCTGAAGAGATAGGTTTTCAGAGATCGCCTAAAAGTGATCAGAGTAGGTGATAGTCTGATAAATTGGGGTAGAGAGTTCCAGAGGATGGGGGAAGCTCTGAAGAAGTCCTGGAGACGAGCATGGGAGAAGGAGATAAGGGAGATAGAGAGTAGGAGGTCGTGCGAGAAGCGGAGAGTATGGTTTGGGTGATATTTGGAGACAAGATTGGTGATGTAATTTGGGGCAGAGTTATAAATGGCTTTATATGTGATTGTTAATGTTTTGAATTTTATCCGTTGGGCAATGGGAAGCCAGTGGTGGGATTGGCAGAGAGGGGTGGAGGACACTGAGTGGAGGCCAGTGGAGGGATTGGCAGAGAGGGGTGGAGGACACTGAGTGGAGGTCAGTGGAGGGATTGGCAGAGAGGTGTGGAGGACACTGAGTGGAGGCCAGTGGAGGGATTGGCAGAGAGGGATGGAGGACACTGAGTGGAGGCCAGTGGAGGGATTGTCAGTGGGGGATGGAGGACACTGAGTGGAGGCCAGTGGAGGGATTGGCAGAGAGGGATGGAGGACACTGAGTGGAGGTCAGTGGAGGGATTGGCAGAGAGGGATGGAGGACACTGAGTGGAGGTCAGTGGAGGGATTGGCAGAGAGGGATGGAGGACACTGAGTGGAGGCCAGTGGAGGGATTGGCAGAGAAAGATGGAGGACACTGAGTGGAGGCCAGTGGAGGGATTGGCGGAGATGGATGGAGGACACTGAATGGAGGCCAGTGGAGGGATTGGCAGAGAGGGGTAGCAGATATGGAACGGTTAGTAAGGTGGATGAGTCTGACAGCAGCATTCATGATAGACTGAAGAGGGGATAGCCTGTGATGAGGTTCGGGCAATGAGGAGGGAGTTCTAATAGTTAAGGCGATAGATAACCTGGGAGTGAATAAGTTGCTTAGCAGTTTCCAAGGTTAAGAACGGCGTATCTTCGAGATGTTGCGGAGGTGAAGTCTAAAAGATTTGGACAGTGAGGCATGACAGAATTCTAGAGTGTTGTAGACAATTTATGAATTTCCTGGACAATGTTTTAGCAAACTACATGTTATCCAGTTCGGATTTAGATCTATTTTAAGATAAAAATGCACATAAGCAACCTGATTTATGCAGCCAAAAGAAAAAGCTTTCAAATAATATTCAAATTTGCATAACTTCAACACTGTACAACGTGCTACTTAATAATACATTGCTGTATAGAACACCTATTGTCCTGCACATTATACAGCAAAAAAAAAGTAAATAAGGTTTATACTGTGCTCAATATTCTTTCTTAACCTCCCTGGCGATATGATTATTTCAGATTTTTGGTGCTGAAAGCGGTACCATTTTTTTGCATGGAAATATGTAGTTTTTTTATTGTAGGCTGTAATTTAGGAATAACTGACTGAAATCTGTCCGAACAAGAGTCTAGTAAACATTCCGGATATGATAACACTTGAAACACGAAATCATAAATTATAATTTAATAAATAATCATAAAAAATAATAATATAATAATAATAAATGTAATTCAATAATATAATCAAACAAAAAACACTGAAATGTGAAATATAGCGCCAAGTTCTCACATCGCTGAGCAAAGTCGCAAAACCGTTTTCAGTGTCTGATGAGGAATTTCCCCCACGAATCATTATCACTCAATTCTGCAAGTGGTTCTGATTTACTATCGCTGTTCTCTAGCCGGTCTAAAACCGCTTTTGACCTAAAGGGACGCTTTTTGGACGCCATGGACGTTTCTCAGTTATCAGGCAGAAAGAACAGTAAAAATGCAGGCAGGGCGCCGGACAAAGCACTCGGGACAAAATGTATGTGAAATGCTTTGATACAGTAATGTTTTGCTATGAAATAATTGTTTTAAAAAAAAATTGATTTTTTTTAAATTTTCAAATTTGCCGCCGTACGTCCCGACGTCACAGGGACCAGAACACGGAAGCCAGATGCCGGCATCGGCCAGAGGAGATGGCCGGGGACGCTGCAGGGGACGCATCACGGGAGCGAAGGACAAGGTAAGCGCTGTAGGGAATCCCTGTGTAACGCCGCATGGTAAGCCCGAGTGTAGTTCGGGGTTACCGCTTTTGGTACTGAAACTTTACCCCGAGCTACACTCAGGAATACCTCCAGGGGGGTTAAACTAAAAACACCCTTATTATATGCTTAGAAGTTATTATATAGCTTTTTAATTTACAGGCCATAGACAACATGACCTGTGTTCAATGTTTTACTGTTAGAAAAAAGAGCCGGGCAAGAATTGTACGGTCAAACTAGAGGATTTGTTTAGGCACAGTGAAAGACCAAACAATCATATTAAAAAGTTAAAATTTTATTAAATGTAGAAATAATAACAGACAGAATAAAACATGAAATCCAGGACCCCTGTCAAGGAGGGGACAATTTACTGGCATTGCCTTTTACATCTTATGTAGTACATATAACTTTGTAAAAAAAAGTTCTTCTCAAAGAGTGTAGCTCTACAATAAGAAATGTTCAACGTGTTTTGCCTGTGCATATGGCTTCTTCAGGATCGCAACTTGTATGTAAAGGGAAGCAATACTACCAGGGGCGGACTGACCATTTGGAAACTCGGGCACTGCCCGAGGGCCGGGGGTCAGTAGGGGGCCCCATGAGATGCCCCTGGTACCTTTTTCATAGGCTTTTTTGAGTTTGGGCAAGGGCACAGGGGCCCCATGATCCCCTATTGCCCAGAGGCTCCATGAGTTGTCAGTCCGCCCCTGAGTACTATTATATGTAGAATACAACAAACAATGTGCACAATTAAGTAAAACAATATAACATATACATATAGTATGCAAACAGTCATTATTGGGCTTACATTGGTAAGCCACAGCCAGTGATAACCAGTCTATAGGGCGGACACTGTGGACTCAAATGTAGATCACTCAGGTAAACAGCCAGAGAGCTGATCAGCCTATATCTGGAATCTTATAAAGGGAGCACATGACACCACCAACAAGGTGTATAGATATTTGTAGGTATAGATATAAATACACTTATTATCAAACACTTGAACCTAATGTATCAACTAATACTCACAATGATCATGAATTGTTCCCACATATAGCTGGAATGATTTCAATTGAAAATATGGAAACTAATGGAAGTTCAAGGCAACAATGTAGCCAAGGAAGCATGGATAGGTCTAGAAAAAAAACATTGTATATTAAATATGTGCTAAACAGGGATTAAAGCCACAATTTTGTGTATAGAGAAGACAAATTTACTCGTGTAGCCGAGCAGCAACTGTCCTGCACTTTATACAATAAAAAAAAAGTAAATAAGGTTTATACTGTGCTCAATATTCTTTCTTAACCTCTTGCTGACCGTAGATAGCCGAATAACGGCTTCACTGCAGCCAGCCAGTTTTGGGTGGACGTCATATGATGTCCTCCCAGATTGGCACTCTTGCTCCCCCCCCGGGGGAGCGCACCCAGTGATCTCCGTGATCTCTGTGTATCACGTGATATGGTAAAAGGCCAATCACAGTGGCCTTTTACCATGTGATCAGCCGTGTCCAATGACACACTGATCACCGAGAAATGCAATTGCCGATTATCGGCTGCACTTTCCTCACGCTGTTACAGCATGAGGAAAGTACTGCCGAGAACTGGCAGTTCTCAGAGGAGGGATCGGCACCGATCATCAGGGCACTGATGATCAGTGCCCTGATGATGGGTGCCCAGCAGTGCCACCCACAAGTGCCCAGCAGTGCCACCCACCTGTGCCCATCAGTGCCCACCAGTGACATCCACCGGTGCCCATCAATGCAGCTCAGCAGTGCCATCCATCAGTGCTGCCCAGCCGTTCCACCCATCAGTGCCCAGCAGTGCCACCAGTCAGTGCTCAGCAGTGTGAACAGTCAGTGCCGTCAGTCAGTGCCACCCATCAGTGCTTAGACTGCTAATCAGTGCTGCCTATCAGTGCCACCTATCAGTGCCCATCAGTGCCGCCTATCAGTGCTGTCCCTCAGTGCCGCCTATCTGTGCCACCTCATCAGTGCCACCTATCAGTGCCCATCAGTGCCGCCTATAAGTGCACATCAGTGCTGCCTATCAGTGCCCATCAGTTCTGCCTATCAGTGCAGCCTTATCAACGCACATCAGTAAAGGAGAAAAATTACCTGTTTGCAAAATTTTATAATAGAAACAAAGAAAAACCTTTTTTTTTTCAAACGTTTTGCTCTTTTTTTGTTTATAGTGCAAAAAATAAAACACCCAGTGGTAAGTAAATACAACCAAAAGAAAGCTCTATTTGTGTGAAAAGAATTATAAAAATGTCATATGGGTACAATGTTGCATGACCGCGCAATTGTCATTCAAAGTGCAACAGAGCTGAAAGCTGAAACTTAGCCTGGTAAGTAAGGGGGTATAAGTGCCCGGTAGGCTAGTGGTTTAAACTAAAAAAACATTATTATATACTTATACATTTTTATATAACTTCTTAATTTACAGGCCATAGACAACATGACCTGTGTTCAATCATGTTTTATTGTTAATAATTTACTCTCAATGCTCTTCAGGCCAGGCAGGAGATAATTAGCTAGAAACAAGTGTATTTCCTCTATCCTTGATGATCCTCTTATCTCAGAACACTCTAAAAACTCTGATCTTGATAGTGCTTTGCTGTTGGTTTTTTTTACTATAGTGACGCATCTGAGATGAATCATTAATGTCATATTCCTCAAGAGTCAATAGAATTCCCACATTTGTGAACTAGAAAGGCTGGTGTTGACACTGAATGGTGAAAGCCTTGGGATATTGAGTGCACATAAGTGCAGACATGAAGTCATTTTGGATCGTATTGGTGGGCTGTTTGCTTTTGGCATTAGGTGAGAGATCAATGTGAATATGTGAATTTTCACTGTTGACTGCTATTTTGTTTTAAGGAAGAGAAAGAAAGACTGAGGTGGCCAGTGCTGATTACTGCAAATTCTAGATGTCTGGATGTCACCCTTAAATGAAAATGAGGACTTGATCTGCATGCTTGTGATGGGTCATTGAAATGGACAGAATACTAGATGACACCCTTGTTTTAGTACTGACATAGAACGGAAATGAATATGAGGACCTTCCTTCTCTCTGTCTTGATCTGCATACTTTTGATGGGTCATTGACATTGACAGAATACTAGATGTCTGGATGACACCCTTGTTTTAGTCCTGACATAGGGCAACAATGAAAATTAGGACCTTCCTTCCCTCTGTCTTGGCCTGCATTCTTTTGATGGGTCATTGACACTGACAGAATACTAGATGTCTGGATGACACCCTTGTTTTAGTCCTGACATAGGGCAACAATGAAAATGAGGACTTTCCTTCCCTCTGTCTTGGTCTGCATACTTTTGATGGGTCATTGACACTGACAGAATACTAGATGTCTGGATGACACCCTCGTTTTAGTACTGACATAGGGCAACAATGAAAATTAATTCCTTCCCTCTGTCTTGATCTGCATACTTTTGATGGTTCATTGAAATGACAGAATACTAGATGACACACTTGTCTTAGTACTGACATAGGGCAACGATGAAAATGTGGACCTTCCTTCCCTCTGTCTTGAGCTGCATACTTTTGATGGTTCATTGACATTGACAGAATACTAGATGTCTGGATGACACACTTGTTTTAGTACTGACATAGGGCAAAAATTAATATGAGGACCTTCCTTCCCTCTGTCTTGATCTGCATACTTTTGATGGCTCATTGACATTGACAGAATACTAGGTGTCTGGATGACACCCTTGTTTTAGTACTGACATAGGGCAACAATGAAAAGGAGGACCTTCTTTCCCTCTGTCTTGATTTGCATACTTTTGATGGGTCATTGACATTGACAGAATACTAGATGACACACTTGTTTTAGTACTGACATAGGGCAACGATGAAAATGTGGACCTTCCTTCCCTCTGTCTTGAGCTGCATACTTTTGATGGTTCATTGACATTGACAGAATACTAGATGTCTGGATGACACCTTTGTTTTAGTACTGACATAGGGCGAAAATTAATATGAGGACCTTCCTTCCCTCTGTCTTGATCTGCATACTTTTGATGGCTCATTGACAGAATACTAGATGTCTGGATGACACCCTTGTTTTAGTACTGACATAGGGCAACAATGAAAAGGAGGACCTTCCTTCCCTCTGTCTTGATTTGCATACTTTTGATGGGTCATTGACATTGACAGAATATTAGATGTTTGAATGACACCCTTTTTTTAGTACTGACATAGGGCAACAATGAAAATTAGGACTTTCTTTCTTCCCTCTATCTTGATCGCCATGCTTGTGATGGGTTGGCAGAAAAGCCAAAGGGTCAAAAGCCAGACATCTAGCGTTTAAGAAGAAGCAATGCCAAGACTCATGTTTCTCTCATGGCAGCAGGGGCGGACTGACAACTCATGGGCCCCCCGGGCAATAAGGGATCATGGGACCCCTGTGTTCTTGCCCACACTCAAAAAAGCCTATAAAAAAAGGTACCAGGGACATTTCATGGAGCGCCCTACTGACCCCGGGCCCTCGGGCAGTGCCCGAGTGTTCGAATGGTCAGTCCGCCCCTGCACGGCAGTTTTACTTTTTAACATATTGCATGGAACTTCTACAAAGAAATTGTGTTGGTAGGGTTTACGGGTTGAGAAAATAACCTATGTGCTATGGGTAGTATATATGTCCACTTTTTATAGGCACTTATGTGTCTTCCATATCTATGTCTCAAGTAGCCCTCTCTTCATATACAGTTTACTGCCAGTCACTAACTCTGGAGGGGTTTCTGATTGTCTGGAAATTTTGATGTTCCCTAAATAAATCAGTGGTGGTCAGTGTAACAGGTTACTTTTGAAAAAGACAAATTTCCATTGTGTACAATCTGGCAATTCTTCATGACTCTGGAAAAAAAGTTGATAATGGGTCCAACTGTTCAGGATCCTTTTCAGAGCAAAGACTTAGTTGGCCTACTACTGAGTTGTTGTAAGATTTCAGCTGTAATGCATGCCACTCAATACACCCAAAATATATTTTGGCGACATAACTACCCAAGGTTTACGGTGAACCAGGGAACCTATCAGCAAAATGGTGAATATTCCCTGTTGGGCAGCATTCTTTTCTGAGTTGGACACACAGATGAACCAAAGACTATTAATGTAGGGAATATCCAATTGTCTTCTGCGGGATTCTGCTGGAGCAAATTGGACCATGCTTTAATTTTTGCCTTCCTCTGGATCAGCTGTGGGTAAAAGATTGTATATATGGAGGTTTTCTATTTTTTTCTGTTGCACTAGACGGACTTGTGTCTTTTTTCAAACTGACTAATTATAATGGGACAAGTCAGCATGTAAATTAATTTGAACGATAAAGTATAGAACTGTGTACATTGATATTCTGTATACTGTATTTGAAACACACGCTGTCAACCATACCAAAAAGGGTAGCTGCAATTGATTTAGTCAGCAATACTAGCAAGATTTCAACCCCACCGAAATATGGATGGACTCCTTTCTCCCTCCATAGTACCCCTGTACTCAACGTTCTATATATGGGGGTCTTTAGGTCTCACCTGTGGCTAAGCTGTTTAGCACAAGCAATTTTATGTCTTCTGATACCCAAAACTTGTTTCCGAAGAAGCAGGCTTCATATTACCTGTGAAATGCATTGGGGTTGATTTACTAAAGCTGGAGAGTGCAAAATCTGGTGCAGCTCTACATAGAAACCAATCAGCTTCCAGGTTTTTTTTTGGCAAAGCTTAATTGAACAAACTGATGTTAGAATCGGAATGGCTACAATTATTATTATTATTATACAGGATTTATATATTATTATTATACAGGATTTATATATTATTATTATACAGGATTTATATATTATTATTATTATTATACAGGATTTATATATTATTATTATAAAGGATTTATATATTATTATTATACAGGATTTATATATTATTATTATTATTATACAGGATTTATATATTATTATTATTATTATTATTATTATACAGGATTTGTATATTATTATTATACAGGATTTATATAGTGCCAAGAGTTTGCGCAGAGCTTTACAAAATGAAGGCAGACATTACAGTTAGGGCTCGTTCATACTTGACTTTTTTTCAACTCTTGCCAAACGCCCCTATAGCATTTGACAAGCATTTAACAAGTGTTGGTCCGGCGTTTGTGGAGCGTTTTTAATGCTCCGCAAACGCTCCAAAAACGCCGCATGTGTGGTTTAGCGGAAGTTTCTAGGAGTTTGTCAAGCGTTAAAAAAATGCCTCACAAGCGCCTATAATGAAGTTTGAATGGTGTTAACGCTCCCCAAATGTCTCGCAACCACGTCGCAACCGGCCTGGGCGTTTGCGGAGCAGCACCATAGACTTGAATAGGAGGCTTCAACTCCTCCTGACTCGACCAGAGGCGTCCGTTTTGCTGTGACACGACACTAACGCTCCAGTTTGAACAGCACTATGTGCTGCAATGTGCAGAATTTTCTGAAAACGGTAAAAACGCTTCCCAAACGCCCGTTTGCCACTTGCAAACAAGGCTAGTGTGAACGTAGCCTAAGAATACAATTTGGTACAAGAGGAAACAGAGGGCCCGGCTCGTTAGAGCTTACAATCTAGGAGATACCATGCACAGTAAATGAATCCCACAGAGTCTTCCTCACTAAATCAAAATAATACATATGTGTGTACGGATGGCATTTAATATATATATGTCATTTTGATGGCGTTAAGATGGAAATTTAGTAATTTTAGCTGGTTAGTAGTAGGCAGAGGATACACTTCTGGAGCTTGTTTGCAAAGAGATCATACAAGAAAAAGTACTATATGTAGGGGGGCTTTTAATAATGTTGACATACATAGGACACTTTATAAAACAAGGTGTGTATTGATGGTGCCATAAAAGTCTGGCATTTAGGTGGGTTGTTTGTAAATCCCACAACAATTCAATGCTTGAAATACAAAATGTAAATTACAGTCCATTACAAAGTCCGTTACAAGCATGATGGCTAATTATTCTCCTGATTTATTTATCTGCATGATTAATCAGAGCTTCAGTTTATTGTGTTATGTAGGGGGACTTGTAATAACATTGACATACATATGACACTTTTTAAAACAAGATGTCTATTGATGGTACCATAAATGTCTAGCATTTGGGTGGGTTGTTGTGTAAATCCCACAACAATTCAATGCTTGAAATACATAAAGTAAATTATAGTCCATTACAAAGTCCGTTACAAGCATGATGGCTATTTTTGGGTTATATGTAATATAGGGATGGATGTCTTTACTTCCAATTCTCTGGAGAGAAGTGCAGAATGGGGGAGATTTACTAAAACTGGTGCACGCAGAATATGTTGCAGCTCTGCATAATAATAAATCAGATTAAAGGGTAATTTATCAGAGCTTAATTGAACAAGCTGAAGTAAGAATCTGATTGGTTACTAAGCACAGCTGCACTGGATTCTGAGTGCACCAGTGTTAGTAAATCCCTCCCATAGTGTTGCAATATGGGTGGTATTATTAGCTTGATAGCTTAAATAGCTTGGTTTCATTTTTGGTAATATTGGGATTAAAAACTCATCTTTGATTTACAGACAAGTGTATAATTCTGTTATGTGATTTTCAGAACATTAGCTGCTTGTGTATAAAGTCAAAATCAACTTTTAGTTTAAATTATTATTATACAGGATTTATATATTATTATTATTATTATTATTATACAGGATTTATATATTATATTAAATATTTATATATTATTATTATACAGCATTTATATATTATTATTATACAGGATTTATATATTATTATTATACAGCATTTATATGTTATTATTATTATTATACAGGATTTATATATATTATTATTATTATTATTATACAGGATTTATATATTATATTATTATTATTATTATTATTATTATACAGGATTTATAGATTATTATTATACAGGATTTATATATTATTATTATTATTATTATACAGGATTTATATATTATTATTATACAGGATTTATATATTATATTATTATTATTATACAGGATTTATATATTATTATTATTATTATTATTATTATACAGGATTTATATATTATTATTATTATACAGGATTTATATATTATATTATTATTATTATACAGGATTTATATATTATTATTATTATACAGGATTTATATATTATATTATTATTATTATTATACAGGATTTATATATTATATTATTATTATTATTATACAGCATTTATATATTATTATTATACAGGATTTATTTATATTATTATTATTATTATTATACAGGATTTATATTATTATTATTATTATTATTATTATACAGGATTTATATATTATTATTATTATTATTATACAGGATTTATATATTATTATTATTATTATTATACAGGATTTATATATTATTATTATTATTATTATTATTATACAGGATTTATGGCACCAACAGTTTGCTCAGCACTTTTCAATATAACGGGAGACAATACAGCAACAATACAGTTCAATACAAGACGGATAGGAGGGCCTGATCCTAGCTTACAATCTAGGAGGTTAAATACATTATCTAGTGCCTAAAAGCAAATGGTGTACAAAGTCTTAGAGTTTGTTATTATTATTTAGAAAAGTGCGTCCCCTGACAGCATGCTGTTAAATAGGGCAATTGATGTCTGTGTGGAAGCAGTGGTCTCTTCTCATGGGTCCAAGCTCACCCATAAGCAAGAAGCATGAGTTTTTCTAATAAAAAGGCTCCAGTTTTGACTTAGCAGAGGGCATGTTGGACCTCTTCAGAGAGACTACTGCTTCCAAACAGGGAGCTTTCTCTACAGCATTCTGGTGAGGGCCAGGCTTTTCAATTTATGTTATGCCTGTTTTCTAAATAAATTAAAACTACTAACACAGACATACAAAGCTATTCATAACGCTGCCCCAAACTACCTCACCGAACTGATATCCAAATACCACCCAACCCGTACTCTTCGCTCCTCACAAGACCTCCTACTTTCTATCTCCCTGGTCTCCACCTCCCACGCCCGACTGCAGGACTTCTCCAGGACTTCCCCCATCCTCTGGAACTCACTACCCCAATCCATCAGACTGTCACCTACCCTCCTCACCTTTAGGCGCACCCTGAAAACCCATCTCTTCAGGGAAGCCTACCCCACCCTCACCTAACAGCCGATCTCCTCCACTCCTCCTACCACTCCATCCCCCACAGCCACTTCCTCCTGTACCACTACCCCCTCCCTCCTAGATTGTAAGCTCGAAAGAGCAGGGCCCTCGAACCCCTCGTGTATTATTTTGTTACTGTATTGTCTCATGTTCTGTCCCCCACTATAATGTACAGCGCTGAGTAAACCTTTCTGGCGCTATATAAACTCTGTATCTTAATAATATAATAATAATACATCATCCCACCTTTAGTTTTGATGCACCTGGAATGTGATAAGTTAATTTAAACTAAAAAATGAATACAGTTTTAGGCAGTCTCTCTCTACTTTAAACTGTTTATAAAGCTGCGCAAAGCTGGCAAAGATGGGGCCGGGTAGGTGGGTTAATTATTCTCCTGATTTATTTATCTGCATGAATAATTAAAGCTTATATAGGCATTGGCTTTTTTAGCAAAGAATTTTTGGAAAACACATGCAAAATATCCTACAGCTCCTTTTGCTGGATTGTAATTAAAAAATATGAATTATTCATATGCTATTTAAGTGTCACAAAATGTTACTGTATATATTTGAACATAATTAGGATATTATTTAGAAAAATTAATACATTTCCATTAAAGGTAATATTTATGGGTACTGTAAAGTTGAGGATTAAAGTAGAACAATAGAATTTTATTTTTTATTTTTTGGATAGAGTAATGGAGATTTATATCCCTTGTCAGATTTATTTTCGCCGTCTGTGTCCCATTGTGGAAATTTCCTTTCACTTACTGTCCAATAGCCAAACAGAACCAAATTTGGGATTTTTTTTGTTTTACTTTCATTCTCCACTTTATCCAAAACTAAAAAAAAAGTTTTGTCTTTAGTTATATTTTAAGGTAGAGGTCTAGTCTAACCCAGGGGCGGACTGACAACTCATGGGGCCCCCGGGCAAACTCAAAAAAGTCTATGAAAAAGGTACCAGGGGCATCTCATGGAGCCCCCTACTGACCCCGGGCCCTCGGGCAGTGCCCGAGTTTCCACATGGTCAGTCCGCCCCTGGTCTAACCCTATCTATGCTTAAAGGTAAGATATGTATACTTACCTATTCTCAGAGCGATCTGGTCCAGTCAAATGATCTCCCCAGCAGCCACTTCAGGGGAGAGGAGAGAGCAAAGACTGCAATGCCTGGGCAGTGACATCACCCATAGACTTATTATGGGGCATCTGTTTTCAGTCATCTCTCCTCTCCCCTGAAGCCACCACTGGGAGCTAATCCTGTGACCGGACCAGAGCACCCTTAGATTAGGTAAGATACATGTCTTTCCTTTACAGGGTAGTTATTATGGGGCATAGAATGGGGGTGGCAGCCGGTTTAATCTTAGATTTATATTTAGGTTTAGATAGAACTTCCACTTTAAGTTTAGGAGTATACACTATAAATAAAAGTTCAGTTCTGGGGGGGGGGGGGGAAGGTAAAATTAAGCTCAGTTGTAGCTTAGTAAAAATATTATACAATCTGAGGGGATATGGCTTAAAGGGTTTTCATTTTTTGTTTTTCAGTAATTGCACCCCATGCCATTTCAAAATCCCTTTCTTGGGAGCCCCAATGGTGTGACATACCTCCTGTTCAATCCCAACTCTTGCCTTCCAGAAAGGCTCATAGTCCCTGCTCAGTGTTGCAGATTGGAGAGCATAGTACAGTTTTGGTGACTGTGCTGGGAGCAGGGGTGGACTGACCATTTGAACACTCGGTCAGTAGGGGGCCCTATGAAATTCCCCTGGTACCTTTTATAGGCTTTTTTGGGTGCACTTTGAGTGTGGGAAAGGACACAGGGGCCCCATGATCCCCTATTTCCCAGGGGCCCCATGAGTTGTCAGTCCGCCTCTGGCTGGGAGCAAGTTAGACCACTGGAGATAGGCTACTACTCTCTTGCAGTGCATAGCTGTCCTCATCCTAAGCCTGCTCCAAGAAAAGGAGATTTTGGAATGGGTTGAAATTCAATTTTGGAAAAAAAAAATTAAAAGCTTTTAAGAGCATCTTTTATTACACCCACAGGTTGTATAATGTTTATACTATGAAGATTAATTGGACTTTAGGTGTATGTTCAGGTTAAAATTTATCTAGACCAAATTATATATTTTAGATTTTTTTTTTCAGATTATAGTGAAGGGGGCATGGTTACATTTTTGATAACTGCGGATTATTCTAAGGCTACATATTAAATTTGAGGCAGTCTAAGAATGTTCTAAGACCACAAAGGGAGGTTTCACACTGCTCCGGTGCAGTCCTATTAACAGACAGGTTTTGTGGGTATTGGCTACGCTTTCCCATAGACTTCTCTGTTGTTCCATGGTTTTGGTGCAGTTTCAGAAAGCGCACCAAAGATGCAGCATTCAGGAGTTTTGGTGCGCTTTCTGAAACTGTATCAAAACTGCAGGACCTCATAGAAGTCTATGGGAATGTGCAGCTAACCTTCAAAAAAAACGCGGGTTAGCTATAGTGCAGCAGGGCAGTATGAAGCCGTTCAATGGTTTTCATTCAGTTCTTCAATAGCAGGATCAGCAACCAAACCTGTAGCTCAGTTACTCCATTACTCTAATTTGGGGGGAAAAAAAGTTTTTTTTAGATCGTGCTGGCTGTGACACCTGAATTGACTGATGAAAGTAGCAGTCACAACAGATTCTAAAACTAATAAAGTGTCCTTTAAAAAAAAAGAGTGAATGATGAAATTGGCACCCACTTCCATATCTGGTGGTCCCGCCCCATAGTAAAATGCTTCTAGTTTTATATACATATATATATATATATATATATATATATATATATATAAAATTATCGTCACCTAGATGACAACTGAGCTTGCCCCTGACCTCCTTTCGGCCTTACTTAATTTTTGACCCCACAGCTTATCATGGCACTGACTACTATGGCCAAACAAACGATCATGAAAGCCTGGAAGACTAACTCTCTTAATATTATAGAAACCAAAAATAGGATAACTAAAGGTATGATCATGGGCAGACTGACAACTCATGGGGCCCCCGGGCAATAGGGAATCATGGGGCTCCTGTGTCCTTGCCCAAACTCAAAAAAGTCTATGAAAAAGGTACCAGGGGCCTCTCATGGGGCCCCCTAATGACCCCGGGCCCTCGGGCAGTGCCTGAGTTTCCAAATGGTCAGTTCGCCCCTGGCTATGATCCATGTAAACTAGATGCAATTCTTCTTGATAAAGTTGAATACTTTACCAAACTGTGGCAACCATGGGTACTGCACTTTCTTCCTCCCCATTTTGATGACACCCTCCTGCTACCATGAATTATTCATGTGGTCACTCCTTACTGCGAATTGCCCTGTCCACAGAGCCGGACATTGGCCAGCAATCCCCTCTCTCTTTTCCTCTCTTTCTTGCTCTCCGTTTTTTTCTCTCTTCCTTCTTTCTCTCTGTTATCTTTACTTTTGTTATGTTACTGTATGACATGGTATCAACAGGAGTTTGTTCTACTTCTCCTGACTAGCAGTTGCAACCCAATCTATCCTATTAGTTTGATGCTATTTATTCCGGACACCCACCGAGCATGTTATTTTCTGACACTATGATTAGATATTTGGTCTATGTTTTATGTTTTCCCTGTTGTCTATTCTGCTCTTTATGGTTTGCACTAGCCCTATATAAGCTGGTGTCCTCTTGCAACTGTACCATAAACATGAAATTTCAAGCACTGTATCTCACGTTATCCTGTCAGGATTCATGTAATCAGGTAAAAATAGTTAAAGCATTTAACTTGTTACAGTTTGGCCAGTGGCAAAATACTTTGACAGTGTATTTTGTGAGCTTCTTTTCCACATTATCACACTGCATTGTCAAGTTTAATAAAATAACAAAAAAAGTGCAAAAAGCCACTTTAAAACCACAACCCCACATTCCCTAAAGCCCCTCATGTACCTTTCCGTATCTGCGACCCCCCTCTGCCAATCCCTCCACTGGCTCCCGATTGCCCAATGGATTAAATTCAAAACGCTAACACTGACGTATAAAGCTGTTCATAATACTGCCCCAAACTACATCACTGATCTTGTCTCCAAATACCACCCAAAACGCACTCTCTGCTCCTTACAAACCTCCTATGCTCTAGCTCCCTGGTCTCCTCCTCCCATGCTCAGCTCCAGGACTTCTCCAGGGCTTCCCCCATCCTCTGGAACTCCCTACCCCAATCCATCAGACTATCACCTACTCTGCTCACCTTTAGGCACACTCTGAAAACCTATCTCTTCAGGGAAGCCTACCCCGCCCTCAGCTAATTACTGAACTCCTCCACTCTTCCTACCACTCCATCCCCCACAGCTATTTCCTCCTGTACCACTATCCCCTCCCTCCTAGATTGTAAGCTCCAAGGAGCAGGGCCCTCGAACCCCTCGTGTATTGAATCGTATTGTCTCGTGTTCTGTCTCCCACCATAATGTAAAGCGCTGAGCAAACTGTCGGCTCTATATAAAACCTGTATTATAATAATAATAATAATAATAATAATCTCAGATTAATCCAAAAATATTTAAAATATAGACTTCAGGTATGCTTTTAGTAAAAATTGTCTAGAGCCAGGACACTAGATGAGCATTTAAATAGGCTGAAAATATAGAAAAATGAAGGCAGGTTTAAAAAACAGAGTATATTTTCTGAGAGGCAATAGACAAAAACAATTTGAGTTGCAGTACAGTATGTAAGCAGTTTGGTTAGGCCACAATTTAAAAGGGAGAGAAAAGACAGGTTTTATTTTGTCAATATTACACTATATCTTTTGAGAGACAATAGCTACTTAACTGTGGCAAAAAAACCATATCTTCTACTTTCCAGACAGGGCATTGCTATGTGGCAGAAATGCAAATGTCGGGGTGTAAAATGGCTAATAAAGGGTGTAAAATGGCTACCATGCATGTAGGTCATCTGTGTATCCAGCTGCTTTCCTGGTGGTCAGCCTTAAGATAAATCAAATAGCTTTCATTTGCAAGTAATTCAGGACATTTTCATAATTTTCTTACATTTCCTTGTATGGTTTTGCAAAACTGCATAAGATGATTGCCAGTTATGACTGGTAATTTCCATACCTTTCATCATATTCTTGTATGTGGCTTGGTATAACTTGACTTCACATATCCAGTCTCTAAAACTTCTATTTTCTGACAACTCAAGAAGACAGTTGCAAAGATCAAAGCCATATAATAGTTAGATAAAGAGGTGGACATATTTATTCACTATGGATGATGCTTAAGCTCCTGTGAATGTCTTCAAAATTTAGTGTGCTAACCCCACTTGAAGTCACCCACAATGGTGGGATTCTTAAAAAAGATAAGGAACTGCTAGGTTGTAATGCTATAGATGAGCAGATAAATAGATATGTTTATTAAAAAAGTTACGCAAATTAAAATGTTACTCCTCTAAAATATATTTTTAAAATGTAATTTTTACAACCCCCTTCCCCTTTGTAGCGATCCCTTAGACTTAGATCACAGAAGACAGGAGGGGCTTTAGTGCTTTTGCTATTGGTCTCCATCATACTGTTCTGGTCTTGGGGGACCAAGTTAATAATCACCAAGCTAATAATGAAAATTAAGCTGCTTCATCTGTTTGATAAAAGGGAAAATAAGTGTTTATCCTGCCAAATATTCACAGCTGTCCTGTGTTTGGTGCAAACGTTCTGTGTTATCCCTAGGAGAATAATTGGTGTTTCCAGTTCTTATCTTGGACAATAGAACAATTAGTGTTTGTGTTTTAGAGATGCAGAGAGTGGGAGGGTTTGAGTACTGTAAGCATAAGACAACTGGACATGGCTGACACCACTCAGTTCACAAAAATGCTGTGTGTTGTCATCCAAAACAGAACTTACATGATCTATAATAAAATAATTAAAGAGGATATGCATGTCAGTCAGACAGCTAGCATGTTCAGAAGTAGAGTTGAACAACAGTGGTCTCCATATTTCTCTTATGATAGAAATTCACTTTTAATGACGAGGGAAGTCTCTTTTACGCCTCCAGCCCAGTTTACCAGTAGTAGAGTGACAGGTGGCATGAGGGCATTGAGTGACATTCCCTGTATAAAGTTTTCAGGAACCACTGATACTAAAGGGTATTCATGCAGAGTAGCCTGAAGCATTCCTTTCAGAATGCACAAGGATTAGTAATGATCAGGAAGCAGGATAATGGAGTTACTGGCAGAAACTTGGTTGGTAGGACTAGTAGAGGTTGGAAAACATTAGGCAAATGAAATACAGAGGTGGTAGCCAGAGACATGGTCAAAGGTGCTAGCAGAGGTCTGTAAGCTCAAGGCAGAGGTTTAGGCCATGAATCAGGTCATGATGCAAGCCAGGTCAGTAACAATATACAACAGAATATCAGTTACAGATCAAAATTCATAGGTTACAACTAAAACCATTCAGCCCAAAGACGCCAGTGGTGAGTATGAGCACATGTCCGCACCAGGGGAGGACTGACAACACATGGGGCCCCCAGGCAATAGGGGATCATGGGGCCCCTGTGTCTTTGACCACACTCATAGCACACCCAAAAAAGCCTATAAAAGGTACCAGGGGCATTTCATGGGGCCCCCTACTGACCCCGGGCCCTCGGGAAGTGCCTGAGTGCTTGAATGGCCAGTCCGCCCCTGGTCCGCACACATACCATGAAGCATGCCGGTGAATGTGCATATTTTTGCATGATGACACACTCCCAGTTGTAACTCTATGAGCAGGACAGTGCCCTGAGAAATGTGCATGAGCCCATGATAACACATGAGCATGACTTTCACATTTTTCCGTGGTGCGCATCTCTAGTACTGTTAAGTTGAGAATTAAAGTGGAAGTCTGATCTAAACTTAAATCTGCTCCCACCCCCATTCTAAGTCCTATACTAACCAGCCTGTAAAGGTAAGATGACACTTACCTATTCTCAGAGCGCTCTGGTCCAATCCGCTTCAGGGGAGAGGAGAGAGCCGCGAAAATGGCCGCTGTCCCTTCTTTCAAGGAGAATGACAGGCGCATGGTATAGCAATCCATGTATGTAGTATGAAGTTCCAAGTGGGCAGGGGTAGTCCAGTAGGCACTGAGGGCAAGTTGCAATGCTCAGAAACGCGTTGCACATTGATGACGTCAGACGCTGAACGTGACCGACCTCGAACATCTTGGAGACTCTGCCAGGCTTCACCACCTATGCTACACATACACAGCACCATCTGCTGGCGGACCTAGGCTATCTCTTTCTGGTACAGTCACCCAACATCTGGCTATAAGACGTTTAGCTCTCCAATACATAAGCCTGTTTTTAATTTCTAAGATGTGAGTTACTACTTATCTTCTTATTAAATACTATTATATTACACACATAGAGGCGCTGTGTTCCTTTGTTTCTTTCCCCTGAAGCTGGCATTGGATACTGATTACATGACCATACTGGAGCTCCCTTATGTAAGTATAGTCATATTTCCTTTGTAGAAAAGTTAGTTTATGGCTTAGAGTGGGGGTGGGAGCAGTTAAAGTTTAGATAAGTTTAGACCGGGCTTCTTCTTTAGGTTTAGGAGTACATTTAATTAAAAGTTAAATTCTAAGGGGTAAGGTAAGATTAAGCTCAGTTGGAGCCCTGAGGGGATATGTCTTAAAGGGTTTTAATTTTTCTTTTTCAATAATTTCACCCCATGCCATTATAAAATCCCTCCCTTGGGAAACCAATGGCCTGACATTCCTCTTGTACACAACTCGTGTGCTTCAGCAATCATAGTCCCTACTCAGTGTTGCAGACTGAGGAGCAGAGAGCAGTAACTAATCAATATATATAAATCCGTGGTGACTAATCAATATATATAAATCCGTACACTCCCTACTCAAATAATCACTCAAATTCCCCAAAAAGAAAAGTAAACCTTTCACCCTTGAAAGTATGTAAATTATATATCACCTTTTCTCAATAATCCCAATATACTCAAATATATCTAAATCACCCAAACACATATAAAATTAGAACTCATTAAATTAAAAAATATAAATCAAAATACAATTATAAAATGTCCCACAATTTATAACTGTCCCAAAAAGAATTCCAAAAGTCTCTGTGTAAATAATTCCAAAATGACTTGCAGATAATCCAGTGTAGACTTTCCAAAATCTTCGTGAACCTCAAAAACAAAAACCTTATACAAACAATGACAGGCTTTCTACAAACACATAGTGGCACTCTCCAGATTTTCTACTCCTCTTCCTTCCACTTTTCCATATTCTCTTGGAGTAAAAGGGGAGATATTCAGCGGTATATAATAAATATATTAACTTTTATTACAATATCTTACATTAAAATTGATGACATTCAGCTTCCAATCCTCAGAGTAATCAGATGTAGTCCCTGGTATGAAAAACCAGCATGTTCCCACTTTCAAAATGGCCACAATCGCACTTCCGGTTTGCGTGAGTGCGTCAGTCGTCATGTGCTCCGGCGCGTTTCGTCACTTCCTGGACTTTTCTTCAAGGGATACCCTTGGGAAAAAGGGGTTATTATTGTATCCACTGACATCAATACTGGAGGTTATTATTGCACTCTTTGACAGCAATGGTGGGGGTTGTTGTGTTTGCTGACCCCAATGTTTGTGGTTATTATTGTGCCCACTGACACTAATGTTAGGGGTTATTCCTCCCATCCTCTAGCACCAATTCTAGTGGTTATTATTATTAGAGATGAGCGAATTATTCAAAAATTCGATTCGGCTGATTCGCCGAATTCGCGGAATAAATTTGATTCGAGGCGAACATATTCGCTGCGAATTTAACGTATAAAAAGGGTGTTTCTAGGCTTCAGAGAGCCTTTATATTAGTGCAGAACACTGTACCTTTAATTTAAATGCCCTTGGAGTCTGCTGGGGAAGAGAAATAATACTGTCAGTCAGTATGACATGCAGATGAGTGCCGTCGATCTTAGAATCACCGCACACTTCACTCATTTGGGCAGTCACGGGGCCAAAACCAGAGTGTGGAGCCACAGTGTGGCGGTGGAGGCAGCAGCAATGGGAGGCCATACAGCACCCTATGACAAAATGGAACCCACCAGCAGTGTGAGGAGACCTGAAAGTGGCACATGGCAGAGTGTGGCGATGGAGACAGCAGCAATGGGAGGCCGTACAGGGACCCATGACACACTCTGGACCTGACAGCAGCATGAGGAGGCGGTACAGGGGCCCATGACAGATTACGGGCCTGGCAGCAGCATGAGGAGTCGGTACGGGGGCCCATGGCAGATTACGGGCCTGGCAGCAGCATGAGGAGGCGGTACAGGGGCCCATGGCAGAGTGGCGGAGCGTAAGCAGCTAAAATTGAAGGCCATACAGAGGCCTAGGTTAAAAAGTCCCCCCAGCAGCAGCGTGGGGAGACGACTATCAAGAGTCCAATGGCAGAGTGGCGGAGCAGAAGCAGCTTCAATTGAAGGCCATACACAGGCCTAGGTTAAAAAGCGGAAGCAGTCAGCAGCGTGAGCAGACGACAGAGACACATGGCGCAGGGTGGCGGTGGATGCAGCAGTATTCGGAAGCCAAACACAGGCCTCGGTTAAAAAGCGGAAGCCGTCAGCAGCGTGAGCAGACGACAGAGGTACATGGCGCAGGGTGGCGGTGGAGGCAGCAGCAATGGAAGGCCATACAGCACCCTATCACAAAATGGAACCCACCAACAGTGTAAGGAGACCTGAAAGTGGCACATGGCGCAGGGTGGCGGTGGAGGCAGCAGTATTCGGAAGACATACACAGGACTAGTTTAAAAAGCGGAAGCCGTCAGCAGCGTGAGCAGACGACAGAGGCACATGGCGCAGGGTGGCGGTGGAGGCAGCAGTATTCGGAAGACCATACACAGGACTAGTTTAAAGAGTGGAAGCCGTCAGCAGCGTGAGCAGACGACAGAGGCACATGGCACAGGGTGGCGGTGGATGCAGCAGTATTCGGAAGCCAAACACAGGCCTCGGTTAAAAAGCGGAAGCCGTCAGCAGCGTGAGCAGACGACAGGGGCACATGGCGCAGGGTGGCGGTGGAGGCAGCAGTATTCGGAAGCCATATACAGGCCTCGGTTAAAAAGCGGAAGCCGTCAGCAGCGTGAGCAGACGACAGAGACACATGGCGCAGGGTGGCGGTGGATGCAGCCGTATTCGGAAGCCAAACACAGGCCTCGGTTAAAAAGCGGAAGCCGTCAGCAGCGTGAGCAGACGACAGAGACACATGGCGCAGGGTGGCGGTGGAGGCAGCAGCAATGGAAGGCCATACAGCACCCTATCACAAAATGGAACCCACCAACAGTGTAAGGAGACCTGAAAGTGGCACATGGCGCAGGGTGGCGGTGGAGGCAGCAGTATTCGGAAGACCATACACAGGACTAGTTTAAAGAGTGGAAGCCGTCAGCAGCGTGAGCAGACGACAGAGGCACATGGCGCAGGGTGGCGGTGGAGGCAGCAGTATTCGGAAGCCATATACAGGCCTCGGTTAAAAATCGGAAGCCGTCAGCAGCGTGAGCAGACGACAGAGACACATGGCGCAGGGTGGCGGTGGATGCAGCAGTATTCGGAAGCCATACACAGGCCTAGGTTAAAAAGCGGAAGCCGTCAGCAGCGTGAGCAGACGACAGAGACACATGGCGCAGGGTGGCGGTGGATGCAGCAGTATTCGGAAGCCATACACAGGCCTAGGTTAAAAAGCGGAAGCCGTCAGCAGCGTGAGCAGACGACAGAGACACATGGCGCAGGGTGGCGGTGGAGGCAGCAGTATTCGGAAGACATACACAGGACTAGTTTAAAGAGTGGAAGCCGTCAGCAGCGTGAGCAGACGACAGAGGCATATGGCGCAGGGTGGCGGTGGAGGCAGCAGTATTCGGAAGCCAAACACAGGCCTCGGTTAAAAAGCGGAAGCCGTCAGCAGCGTGAGCAGACGACAGAGGCACATGGCGCAGGGTGGCGGTGGAGGCAGCAGCAATGGAAGGCCATACAGCACCCTATCACAAAATGGAACCCACCAACAGTGTAAGGAGACCTGAAAGTGGCACATGGCGCAGGGTGGCGGTGGATGCAGCAGTATTCGGAAGCCAAACACAGGCCTCGGTTAAAAAGCGGAAGCCGTCAGCAGCGTGAGCAGACGACAGAGGCACATGGCGCAGGGTGGCGGTGGAGGCAGCAGTATTCGGAAGCCATACACAGGCCTCGGTTTAAAACTGGAACCCAGCAGCGTGAGCAGACGACAAAGACGCACATGGCAGAGGATGGATCTGCCAGCAGTATGAGAAGGCGGTACAGGGGCCCGTGGCACAGTGTGGTGATGGGGGCTACAGCAACTGGATGCCAGAAAGTGGCCGATAGGGCTATATACTGCATGGAATTATAAAGTTGTAAAGACAGCGGCCTATTTGTCCCTAATAACATGTTTGGGGCATGATTCATGGCGGATTTAGTCAGTTGTGTCAGGAACTGGTGGTTTGAAATCCAGACTAATCCACGCCTGATTCATTTTCACAAACGTGAGTCTCTCCACACTTTGGGTGGACAGTCGTGTCCTCCGCGGAGTTACTAAACACGCGCTCCGATGCCACGCTACTGGCCGGGCATGACAGCCTTTCAAGGGCAAATTCAGCTAGTTGGGGCCAAAGGTCAAGTTTCGTTGCCCAGTAGTCAAGGGGATTGTCTACCTCGGTTGGCAGGGTGCTGTCCAAGTAGGCCCAAGCCTGTTGTTTGAGGTCCTGCTCCAGGTCCACCTGATGCTGCTGCTGCTGCGGCTGGTTAGTAGTTTACTCACTGCGCTGGTGAAGAAAGCTACTCATCATCGACTGCAGACTGAGGCAGCCGCTGCTGGTGGAGCTGCCACTGCTCCTACCACCCCACCCCTCCCCTGCTGCCATGGCAGCGGAACGCGAGCGCACAGGGCCCACAGTGTCTGAGGATGGACGTTGGCGCAGAAAGGCAGAGACCAACTGATTACATAGGTGGTTTTTATAGTACTTTATTTTGGCCTCCCTCTCAGCAGGTGTGAAAAAGGCCACCATTTTTGAACGGTAGCGAGGGTCCAACAAGGTGGACAGCCAAAAGTCATCCCTCTGTCTGATGGTTATTATTCGGCTGTCGCTACGCAAGCAACCGAGCATGCTATGGGCCATTTGTGCCAAGGAATGCGAGGGACTCCCTGCCTCCATCTCCACAGCATACTGCCACGGTGCGTCTGGGTCCTCTGTCTCCTCCTCCTCCTCTACCAGATGCTCCTGCTCCTCCACTCCTGTCCGCTGAGTGGAAAAACCACCCATTTCACTCAATAATTTCTGAGCACCAATGTCCTCCTCTACCTCCTCCTCTTCTTCCTGTCCTGCCCCCACAGGGGTCATGTGGCATTGAGATCTGTGCGCCACGTCTACCACACCCTGACCAGCCATTGTTAACAGCATTTGTTCCAGGACGTGCAACAGAGGAATGACGTCGTTCATCCCATAGTCCTGCCGACTCACGAATAGCATGGCCTCCTCAAAGGGCCTGAGCAAGCGGCAGGTGTCACGCTTGAGCTGCCAATGGCTGACATCTAACTTACACAGGGGAGTACCTTTATCCGCTTGTAACATCAGGAAATCGGTGATGGCCTTTCGCTGTTCGTAAAGGCGGTCTAACATGTGTAGGGTTGAATTCCACCTTGTTGCAACATCGCAGATCAGGCGATGCTGTGGAATTCCGTTCTGCCGCTGCAGCTCAAGGAGGGTGTGCTTTGCGGTGTAGGAATGGCTGAAATGCATGCAAAGTTTACGTGACATTTTAAGGATGTCTTGCAGTGGGATGGTGGATTTTAGGAACCGCTTGACAACCAGATTGAACACGTGAGCCATGCATGGCGCATGGCACAACCTTCCTTGACGCAGAGCAGACACCATGTTCTTTCCGTTGTCGGTCAACATGGTTCCGATTTTCAGTTTGCGCGGAGACAGCCATCTGTCGATTTCTTTGTTCATTACACTCAGAAGTTCCTCCCCTGTGTGACTACGTTCGCCAAGGCATACCAGGTGCAGCACAGCGTGACACCGTTGCGCCCTGCACATGTGATATGCCGGTCGGGTAATGGGACTTGGCACGGGGGTGGCGGCTGAGGACACGGCGTAAGAAGAGGTGGTAGAGGCGGACATGTTTGCTGGACCAAGGACGTGCAAACGTGGAGGCAAAAGCGTCGTGACCTGTCCAAGTTGCTGGTGCGGCTGTGCCGGCACCACGTTCACCCAGTGGGCCGTAAATGACATGTACTGTTCCTGACCGTAGTTACAGCTCCACACGTCGGCGCTGCCGTGCACTTTGGCAGAGACCGACATGCTCAAAGACTGGCCCACCATCTCTTCTACATGTGAATGCAGGGCTGGCACTGCCTTTTTGGCGAAGAAATGCCGGCTTGGCACTCTCCACCGCGGCTCGGCACAAGCCATCATTTCTCGGAAAGGTGCTGAGTCCACCACTTGGAAAGGGAGGGACTGCAGCACCAGCAACTTGGACAGGAGGACGTTCAGCTTCTGCACCGTCGGGTGCGTGCTCGCAAACTGTTGTCTCTTGGAAACGGATTCCAAGAAAGACTGCTGACGGAATCCGTGAAGAGGAGTAGCAGGAGAAGGAGCATCTGAACGAGCGGAAGATGCCAACGAGCGACAACTCCCCTCAGCAGAGGTGTTGGAGCCTTGACTGGCTGATAGAGGGCGATTGACGTCGGGTGACGGAGCAAGTAACGGAGCGGGTGATGGAGCGGGGGCTGGGGCAGGCAGAACCGCCGTATCTTTATCACGGTTTTCCCAGGCCACCGAATGGCGACGCTGCATATGCTGACGCAACGCTGTAGTCCCAACATGGGCCCCCTGGCCACGCTTGACTTTCTGGCCACATAGTCGACATACGGCTACGTTTACTTCCTCGGGCGGCTTGACGAAAAATTGCCACACCGCCGAGTAGGAAACTTTGCCCCCGCTACTCCTCACTGGCTGACTGCTACTTCCTCCGTGCACACCGGCACCACTACTGGCCGTGGTGGTAGGCTGCAGTGGAGCTGGTGCTCTACTCCGTGGCCGTTTGCCTCCACTGACACTGCTGCGACCCTGCTGCCTCCTGGGCAACCCACCGACTGTTTTGCTCACTGGCAAGCTGGCACCCTCTTCTCCTGATGATGTGGAAGCATTAGCCTGATGACGACGAGGCTGCCAAGTGCGATCAGCCTCATCATCATCAATTAGGGTCTCCGCGTCACTACTAGCCCCCTCGGCTGCGTGTGGGTCAGGAGACAGACCTGTCTCTAGACCGGCTACCGAGCCACTCTCCTCGCCAGTACTTCTTCGCCTGGCTGCTGAAGAGGCGGATGTCTCCCCCCGTTCCTGACCGCCCTCTGTTAGCTCTTCCTCACTGTACAGTGGGGCTGAGCCCACAGCATGCGATACTTCGCTTGGTGAGGGAACACCAAAGGACAGGGGCAGGTAGAGGACACGTGATTTCAGTGGGCTTGCTCCCGGGCCATGCCAACTAACGGTTGTGTCTGACGTACCCACCGACCATTGGCTGTAGGTGTCAGAGGTGACCAGGGAAGAGGAAGACGACCGAGTCAACCAATCGATGACGGCAGGGTTGTCGGTGGAGACACGACCGCTGGATGACACCGGGAGCACTGGCCTCTGGCTGCGACTAGTGCTGCCTCGACCCCTTCCTCTGCTGCCACGTCTGCTCGCTCCTGAAACATTGCCTCCTCTGCCACTCCTCTGCGTGTTGTCTGACATACTCTTTAATTCAATAGTGGTTGTGAAGCAGAAAGTAACGATTCTGTGTCCCTGAGTAACAATTCTGTGTCCCTGAGTAACGATTCTGTGTCCCTGAGTAACAATTCTGTGTCCCTGAGTAACAATTCTGTGTCCCTGAGTAACGATTCTGTGTCCCTGAGTAACGATTCTGTGTCCCTCAGTAACGATTCTGTGTCCCTGAGTAACGATTCTGTGTCCCTGAGTAACGATTCTGTGTCCCTCAGTAACGATTCTGTGTCCCTGAGTAACGATTCTGTGGCCCTAAAGTCTCTGTGGCCCTAACTCTGTCCCTAATACAGACAGGTCTGTCTCTCTTGAATGACCGGAGGCTAATGGAGAATTCTAAGATGGCCGCGATTTATAGCTCCACCATTACACAGTGCTGGCTCGCTGGCTGCTGATTGGCTAATGCGATCACATGTCATGAATGAATGCATTATGGGTCAGCACACCTTGTCTGCGCGCCTTCCCAGAGATCCCCGCTCCGTCGCCACACATGTCGCCGCCATTTTTGGGAAAATCGATTTGTGCATCTGAAGTTTGCTAATTTTCGGATTCGGCGCGAATCAAATTTTTCCTAATCTTCGAAACGAATTCCACTTCGTCATGTTCGATTCGCTCATCTCTAATTATTATATCCACTGACACCTACTCTGGAGAATATTATTGCACTCACTGACACCAATGTTGGAGGTTATTATTGCATCCCCTGACACCAATGTTGGGGGTTATTATTGCATCCCCTGACACCAATGTTGGGGGTTATTATTGCATCCCCTGACACCAGTGTTGGGGATCATTATTACACTCACTAACTCCAATGCTTGGGGTTTTTATTGTGACCACTGACACCAATGCTGGGAGTTGTTATGACACCAATGTTGAGGATTATTATTGTGCTTACTGACATCAATCCTGGGGGTTATAGAAGTCGTATCTCTTTAGTGTGCATTTCAAAAAGCTGAAAAAAATGCAGGCTCAACATATTTAGATGGTGAGGTGGAGAAATGTGCTGCTATTATGTGACCCTCTGGAAACGCAGGAGGCCACACTTGAGGCCCCCTATAATTTTCAAGTTGATCAACACTAATCTAACCCCTTACAAGTAAACTTCAACATCTTTAAGTCCTACTTGAATTTGTTATACACTGTATATATCTCGTTTCCCGTTTAAAAATCAACCAGGAAACAAGGAAATGTTTTTAATCATTTTCATTTATTGCCTTCAACCTATTTCTAAGACACGTAGCATGTGACGTCATTAACCACCAATGTTATAATTAAGATACAAAGATCACTGTATGATAAAGAGAATTGTACTGAATGGAAAAATCCTGGGCTACTTATTCAATTTGGTACTTGCTGCTCAAACGGTGAAGGGCTTTGAGTATTACAAGCACCCCACTCGAAGAATGAAGCCATTGGTGGTCTTCACAGTGGTGGGCTTATTGCTGCTGTCAACAGGTGAGGGGTTGTTCAGTGTAAAGTGATTTTTTTAATCGAGTGCTGCCATCAGAAATTCAACAAGCTGGTTGACTGGCTCAGAAATTCAACAAGCTGGTTGACGGGCTCAAGCTGTTCCAACTATGGTGTGTTTCAGCTATGGCGTGTATCTATTTTTTTTGCAATAGCAGGTTAATTATATGATTTATATATATATATCACATCGGTTCTATATTTGTTGTTTTTTTAATGGCATATTAGAGTTGATTATTGTGCTATATTATTTTTATATACTATATTTTTCAATTTTAGTCTTGTTTATCTGTTTTCTATATCAATAATAACTACAGTATATATTTTGGTTGCTACAAAACTGGAAGCTATCCAGCATATGGCATGATTAGTTAGTACTTCAACTCAATTCCTGCCATTTTTCTTTTTTTTTTTATTCTTCCCGTTAGCCCTACCAATGAACTGTAAAGCTTTATGCACCTTTTGTTTTCAACTGTAATGTATTTAGCTAAAGTTGTTGTTGCAAAGGACATGGGGGAACTTTTTGTGTCTTGACGAAAGGCAGTTTAACCTCTGCATATGGAAAGGCTTCATCACAGTCAGAGCTATGAAAATGTCACACAGACTTCACCAGGAGCTAGTTCTAGCCAGCTCAGTTGATTGTTGAAAAAAATGCTGGATATGTTTCAAAATTCACAGAATATAACTCGATATTATGATTTATATGTAATTACACCAGAGGTTATTGATCCAGGGAATATTTGAGTAATTCAGGAAGAAATTTTTTTTTTGCCCTGGACCATGTGTTATAAGAGTTTATTTTGTGGTTTTAGGAATATATTTATATATATATGGTTTAACCATTTCAATACCGTGCAATTTTACACCTTCCTGCCCAGGCCAGTTTTCAGGTTTCAGCGCTCTCACACTTTGAATGACAATTGCGCGGTCATACAACATTGTATCCAAACTAAAATTTTATCATTTTCTTCACACAACTAGAGCTTTCTTTTGGTGGTATTTAATCACCGCCAGGGATTTTATTTTTTGCTAAATTAACAAAAAAAGACCAAACATTTTGAAAAAAACACACGTTTTTCTTTGTTTCTGTTATAAAAGTTTACAAATAAATACTTGTTCTTCATAAATTTAGGCCGAGATGTATTCTGCTACATGTCTTTGGTGAAAATAACCCAAATTAGGATGTATTATTTAGTTTGTAGGAAAGTTATAGAGTTCACAAACTATGGTATACATCTGAAAATTGATCAATCCTGAAGTACTGACGGACAATCTAATTTCTTGAGGTCCAAGAATGTCAGAACAGTACAGATATCCCCCAAATGTCAGGACAATACAGATATCCCCCAAATGTCAGAACAGTACAGATATCCCCCAAATGTCAGAACAGTACAGATATCCCCCAAATGACCCCTTTTTTTGCAGAGTAGACAGTCCGACGTACTTCATAAGAGGCATGGCGAGTTTTTTGAAGTTGTATTTTTTTTGTCATAATTTTTCGGAAAATTAAAAAATTTAAAAAATTATTTTCACTATTTTGTTTTTTACATACTGTTACCAGTGCAGTACAGCGTCATCATATAACTGGCATGGCGGTGAACAGGGACACTGACTGGTGACAGTATGAAAAAAAAATATATATATTTTATTAATTTTTTTATTATTTTTAATTTTTTATTACATTTTTAAGATTTTTTTTTTTAAGATTTTTTTTTCTTATTTTACTATGACCAAAGTAGTATATAGTAACATTGTACTACTTTGGGGAAGTGATCAGTATTTTTTTTTTTTTTACACAATTTGCTTATAGCAAAGAATTGCTTTGCTATAAGCAAGCATTTACCTGAATGACATCGATTCATTCAGGGTTTTTTTTTTTTTTTTTTTTTTTTTGTGCTTAGCTGTGATTTGGTCACAGCTAATCACATGACATGTGCATGTGATTAGCTGTGACCATTCACAGCTAGGCACTAGTATACAATGGATGGCATGAATGAAGCCATCCATTGTATACAACTGTCATGTGACCTGCTGTGATTGGTCACAGCAGGTCACATGGTACCAGGAACGAGGGCCGGTACTTAGATCTGTCATCGGCCGTGTCCAAGGTACACGGCCGGTGACAGATTGCGCCGCTGCGCGGCTCTGCAATCACGCAAACTGCGCATGTGCGAAAGCACGCCAAATGGCGTGCACCCGGAAAGCTACAGCGTTTTTGCGGCCGCCAAACGGCCATTGGCCGGGCAGCTAATGACTAAATGTATTTATTTATTTATTTGCTTTTTTTATTGCTTGAACTCAACTGTTTTATTTTATTTAGTTAATTTAGGGTCCATGCACACTGGGCTTTAAAAAATGCAGCTTCTACAGGCGTTTTGAGTTTTGCCTGTAGAAGCAGATCAATGTTATCCTATGTGTCCATGCACATTAGGACATTTATAGGCATATTTTAAGTTCAGTTTTTAGAGGCAGAACTCTTCTTGATTGCATTTTTGAGTGGAGCTTTCTGACAGAAAAAACATGGCTAAATACGACTAAATGCATGTACAAAACACTCTATATGAATGTTTTTTTTCAGCCAAGGGAACTGGCGTTTTTTTTTTTTAGCCCAGTGTGCATGGACTTATATGCTGGGTACACACGGGCCGAAAATTGCCCAAAATCAGCCGATACAGTAGAGACTGGTTGACTTTCAGCCCATTTGCACAGCTGTCTGTCTGACAGAAGCCAATCTCACGGCCAGCTCCTGTCGAACAAGTATGCTTGACAACCAACAGCTGACCAGCGTTCGATCAACGTTGGCAGCCAATGGCTGCGAGAGCTGACCAGTGTGCTATGGCGAGGATGCAATGCCGCAGATGGGCAGATCTCTGCACTAACATTGTTTGTGTTAGTGCAGAGATCCATCATTTTTTTCTCTTTTATCGTTCAGCAAATGTACCAGGATTTAAACTAAAGGTTCAACTGGAAGGAATCTATGAAGCTTGCCACTGCTGTCCAAATTATTTATTTATTATTTATTTCAGGCACTTATATAGCACCGTCAATTTACACAGTGCTTTACATATATATTGTACATTCACACCAATCCCTAACCCTCAAGGGGCGTACAATCTAAGGTCCCTACCCGGAGTACCCAGAGGAAACTCACACAGGCACAGGGAGAACATGCAAACTCCAGGCAGGTGGTGCCGTGGTTGGGATTCGAACCAACGACCCTAGTACTGCCAGGTGGAAGTGCTAACCATTTAGCCCGGGGTCAGTAGGGGGCCCCATGAAAGGCCCCTGGTACCTTTTATAGGCTTTTTTGGGTGTACTTTGAGTGTGGGCAAGGAAACAGGGGCCCCATGATCCCCTATTGCCCGGGGGCCCCATGAGTTGTCAGTCCGCCCCTGACCCTAACGCACAAAAAAAAAACTGGCATTACACGCGCACTGTGATTCATTGCTACTGGGACTTTTGGCAATGCCCAGTAAAATGCTTGTTTTACTACACATTACTACAATGAAAACATGGGAATGGATACTTAACTTCCCTTCTTCCTTATGTCAACCAGGTCAATGCTTTCATATATTTTCTTGTGTTTATTAAATATTGAAAATAATTAGCTATAAAGGCTTTTATCGCTCTTTTCTTTTGATCAAATTCTTACATGCTCCCTTTTATTACTGATAATAATTATTGATTTTAAGTTACTTCATGATCCAATGATGACACAAATCAAGATGATTGCAAATATCAATATATTGGGAAGCATTCTGAAAAAAATTTGCTCAGGGTGTATATATTGAGTAGTTATTCCCTTAGAGCAAAAGGTTAAATGGGTGGCAAGGGGTCGTTGCTAGAGAGAATCAATTTTAAACATTGCCTGCAGACAGTGTGTGCGACCAGCAGCAGTTCAAGATTTGTTTAGCTTTAAGACTTTAAATTTTAATTTAGGTTTTGACATGCAGTAAGATTGCTGCACCTTTGAAAACAAACTGCATTTGAATCACTTTTCAGGTGAGAACAAGGGATTAAGGGGGGATATGATCACCATGTATAATACATAAGGGGGGATATGATCTCCATGTATAATACATAAAGGGGGATATGATCTCCATGTATAATACATAAAGGGTGATATGATCTCCATGTATAATACATAAGGGGGGATATGATCTCCATGTATAATACATAAGGGGGGATATGATCACCATGTATAATACATAAGGGGGGATATGATCTCCATGTATAATACATAAGGGGGGATATGATCACCATGTATAATACATAAGGGGGGATATGATCTCCATGTATAATACATAAGGGGGATATGATCACCATGTATAATACATAAGGGGGGATATGATCTCCATGTATAATACATAAGGGGGGATATGATCACCATGTATAATACATAAGGGGGGGATATGATCTCCATGTAAAATACATAAGGGGGATATGATCACCATGTATAATACATAAGGGGGGATATGATCTCCATGTATATTACATAAAGGGTGATATGGTCTCCATGTATAATACATAAGGGGGGATATGATCTCCATGTATAAATACATAAGGGGGGATATGATCTCTATGTATAATACATAAGGGGGATAAATCACCATGTATAATACATAAGGGGGGATATGATCTCCATGTATAATACATAAGGGGGGATATGATCTCCATGTATAATACATAAGGGGGGATATGATCTCCATGTATAATACATAAGGGGGGATATGATCTCCATGTATAATACATAAGGGGGGGATATGATCTCCATGTATAATACATAAGGGGGGATATGATCACCATGTATAATACATAAGGGGGGATATGATCTCCATGTATAATACATAAGGGGGGATATGATCTCCATGTATAATACATAAGGGGGATATGATCACCATGTATAATACATAAGGGGGGATATGGTCACCATGTATAATACATAAGGGGGGATATGATCACCATGTATAATACATAAGGGGGGATATTATCTCCATGTATAATACATAAGGGGGATATGATCTCCATGTATAATACATAAGGGGGGATATGATCTCCATGTATAATACATAAGGGGGGATATGATCACCATGTATAATACATAAGGGGGATATGATCTCCATGTATAATACATAAGGGGGGGGGGATGTGATCTCCATGTATAATACATAAGGGGGATATGATCACCATGTATAATACATAAGGGGGGGATATCATCTCCATGTATAATACATAAGGGGGGGGATATGATCTCCATGTATAATACATAAGGGGGGATATGATCTCCATGTATAATACATAAGTGGGGGGATATGATCTCCATGTATAATACATAAGGGGGGGATATGATCTCCATGTATAATACATAAGGGGGATATGATCTCCATGTATAATACATAAGGGGGGGATATGATCTCCATGTATAATACATAAGGGGGGATATGATCTCCATGTATAATGCATAAGGGGGGATATGATCTCCATGTATAATACATAAGGGGGGGATATGATCTCCATGTATAATACATAAGGGGGGATATGATCTCCATGTATAATGCATAAGGGGGGATATGATCTCCATGTATAATACATAAGGGGGGATATGATCTCCATGTATAATACATAAGGGGGGATATGATCTCCATGTATAATACATAAGGGAGGATATGATCTCCATGTATAATACATAAGGGGGGATATGATCTCCATGTATAATACATAAGGGGGGATATGATCTCCATGTATAATACATAAGGGGGGATATGATCTCCATGTATAATACATAAGGGGGATATGATCTCCATGTATAATACATAAGGGGGGAAATGATCGCCATGTATAATACATAAGGGGGGTATATGATCTCCATGTATAATACATAAGGGGGGATATGATCTCCATGTATAATACATAAGGGGGGATATGATCTCCATGTATAATACATAAGGGGGGATATGATCTCCATGTATAATACATAAGGGGGGATATGATCACCATGTATAATACATAAGGGGGATATGATCTCCATGTATAATACATAAGGGGGGGGGGATGTGATCTCCATGTATGATACATAAGGGGGATATGATCACCATGTATAATACATAAGGGGGGGATATCATCTCCATGTATAATACATAAGGGGGGGATATGATCTCCATGTATAATACATAAGGGGGGATATGATCTCCATGTATAATACATAAGTGGGGGGATATGATCTCCATGTATAATACATAAGGGGGGGATATGATCTCCATGTATAATACATAAGGGGGATATGATCTCCATGTATAATACATAAGGGGGGGATATGATCTCCATGTATAATACATAAGGGGGGATATGATCTCCATGTATAATACATAAGGGGGGATATGATCACCATGTATAATACATAAGGGGGGATATGATCTCCATGTATAATACATAAGGGGGGATATGATCTCCATGTATAATACATAAGGGGGGGATATGATCTCCATGTATAATACATAAGGGGGGATATGATCTCCATGTATAATACATAAGGGGGGATATGATCTCCATGTATAATACATAAGGGGGGATATGATCTCCATGTATAATACATAAGGGGGGATATGATCTCCATGTATAATACATAAGGGAGGATATGATCTCCATGTATAATACATAAGGGGGGATATGATCTCCATGTATAATACATAAGGGGGATATGATCTCCATGTATAATACATAAGGGGGGATATGATCTCCATGTATAATACATAAGGGGGGGATATGATCTCCATGTATAAATACATCAGTGGTTCATATAGTGAACTCGGTGTAGAGTTATTCACCCTGAGGTCATCACAGAGGACAAGGGGGCACTCTTTACATCTGGAGGAAAATAAATTTAATCTCCAAACACGGAAAGGTTTCTTCACAGTGAGAGCTGTGAAAATGTGGAATAGACTCCCTCAAGAGTTGGTTCTGGCCAGCTCAGTGGATTGCTTTAAAAAAGTCCTGGATTCTTTCCTAGATACACAGAATTCAACTGGATATAACATTTATAGGTAAAGTTAATCCAGGGAATATCCGATTGCCTCTCGGGGGATCAGGAAGGAATTTCTTTCCCTGCAGGAGCTAATTGACAAATTGGATCATGCTTTGCTGGTTTTTTTGCCTTCCTCTGGATCAACTGTGGGTATAGGATTATAACTTTTTTTTTTAATGGTTGAACTGGATGAACTTTTTTCAGCCAGACTAACTATGTAACTGTGAGTTTGACAGACAGTTTTACCCCCAGAAGTGCCACACCACCAGCGCTACTATTGAATGGGTCGTGCTCGGTGGTGCTACTGGCCATCAAATGCAACTGGGAGAAAAGTTTTGCCATGACACTGAAGCAAAGCTTCAAAGCCATGCCTTGTGAACATTTTGTCTGCTGCCTATGCAACTTAAGAGAATTCTGTTGGGACATGGTAAAACTTTGGCTCAGCGACATGTTTCATTGCCCCCCAACCACAAGTTTAAACAAGCCGTAAGGTAGGCATGTCTTACTCCAAGGAATTAGTGGCCGGGACTGAGTAAAACAAATCTTTAAGAAGCAACATTATGTCTACTCATGGACACACCTACTTAAAATATATCTAAAGCCAAAACTTTGTTATATATACCTTAATTTTTTGGTAATTAAAATGATGGCAGTATTCACAAATGATAAAATTGAGGTTCAAAACGATAGAATAAAATGTAGCCTAGATCAGTCTCTTCAAAGTTCCTAAAGAAAAAGCCAGTTTACTGTTTTTAAAACTTATGGGTGACTGTGGTCAGTGGGAGCAAAAAATGTCTTGGCATCAGTAGGAATAAAGCACATTTATTTTAGAACAAACTGTATTGACATTTACATTCCATCACAAAAAAAACCCTAAAATAAGATAAGCACAATATAAGAGGGAGAGAGGAGGCAGGTCTTTTTTTTTAAATAAACATTACAATGTATTTATCTCCAAGGATCAGACCCTCCTATCCCTCTTGTATGGAACTGTATTGTTGCTGTATTGTCTCCCGTTATATTGTAAAGTGCTGAGCAAACTGTTGGCGCTATATAAATCCTGTATAATAATAATAATATATAAATCCTGTATAATAATAATAATATAAATCCTGTATTATAATAATAATAATAAAAATATAAATCCTGTATTATAATAATAATAATAATAATAATAATAAATAAATCCTGTATAATAATAATAATATAAATCCTGTATAATAATAATAATAATAATATAAATCCTGTATAATAATAATAATAATATATAAATCCTGTATAATAATAATATATAAATCCTGTATAATAATAATAATAATAATAATATATAAATCCTGTATAATAATAATAATAATATATAAATCCTGTATAATAATACTAATAATAATAAAATACATACGCTACTTAGCTGCGGCAGAAAAAAAATGTGTCTTCTGTCCTGCCAGACAAATAAATACCAGGACTGGCTGAACAGAAATGCAAATTCATCGTCAGGTAAAACTGCTCCCATACATGCATTTCGTCTGTGTTTTTCAACTTTTCTCCTGGAGGTAAGCTTTAAGATACATCAGCTCTTATTTGCAAGTTAATCAGAATATTTTCATCATTTTCTTACATTTCCTTGTATGGATTTGCAACACTGCAGAAGGTGATTACCAATTATGTCTATTAACGTCCTTACCTTTCCACATCCTTCTATGCTACCTTGTACGTGACTTCACATATATATTCTCTATAACTCGTACTATCTGACCATAACTCGGTCAGGATAGTTGCAAAGATCATAGCAATATGAGAGAGAGGCACAGATACTGTCAGGAATGGACTCACCACTGGTGGTGGGACTCACCTGCTGTGTGGGCAGGGCTGGCCAGTGGGTGCTCTCAGCAGCCAGAAGCTCACTCCTGCAATCAAGTCATCACCTGGGGCTGATTGCAGGAGGTGTATTTAAGCAGTAGCCAGGCCTGCAGTCAGGGCCTTGGTGTATGTTTCCCGTGAGCCCCTGTACCCTGTCTGCTTCCTGCCTGATCCTGATTCTGCTTTGATCCTGACTCTGAATGAACTCCGCCTGTCCTGACCTCGGCTATTCCTGACCACTCTTCCGCTCGCTCCTGGTACCCTGTTTGCCCGTTTGCTACCGACCCGGCCCGCCTGACTACGTTTGATTTGTATATATGGTTATCTGTTGGAGGTTGGGTTGTTTGCACTGTGTTATGTTTACCTTGCACTGCATTTGTGTTGTTTACTCTTTAATAAATTGTCTTGTTTATACCTGAAGCCTGCGTTTCCCTGTGTCAGTCCACACACCTCTGGTCATACCTGGAGCCCTGACAGATACATTTGGTCATTTTAGATCATGCTTAACCCCTTCACGCCTAAGGGTAAAACCAAGGGTGGACTGACAACTCATGGGGCCCCCGGGCAATAGGGGATCATGGGGCCCCTGTGTCCTTGCCCAAACTCAAAAAATCCTATGAAAAAGGTACCAGGGGCATCTCATGGGGCCCCCTACTGACCCCGGGCCCTCGGGCAGTGCTCGAGTTTCCAAATGGTCAGTCTGCCCCTGGGTAAAACAAATCTAAATGCCTAAGCACAATTTTGCAACGTTGACATGTGTTAGTAAAACCGTACATATCATCATGACTACTTTGTACATCCGGGTGGATTATACTGCGTTTTTTTCAGGACAAATTGGACTTTTATTTGGTGGTAAATGGTAATGGATATCTACTGATTTTTTTATTATCAAAGAAAAATTGGCCAAAAATAGTGAAAAAAAAATCTGTTTTTTTATTTAGATATTTCTTGTTACTACCATAACCTACTACCAAAGAAATAAATTCTCCAGCTCTTGACGATCGCAGCGATACCATATCTGTGTGTTATTTGTTGTTTGTACCCGTAGTACAATAGTGCGCATTTTGTCTTTTTTTTTACCTAAAACACACTGACACTAACTGACACTGATACCAATTTTTTTTGACCCTGGCATTTTGACCTTGACCTTTGACCTTGATCTTGACCCAAACAATAACCCTGGCACTGAACTAGATCAAACCTTAATCCAGGTATTTTTTCTTTATTTTTTCTTTTTTAATATTTACTTATTTATCTTTTTTTTTTTATTTTACAAACTTTTTTTTCCCTCTATGCCAGGAGTTAGAGCGATACAACGTATCTCTCTTCTCCATTCATAGAGAGAGAAAAAAACAAGGGGGCCGGGCTGTACAGTGACTGATCACTGTGATAGCCAATCAGAGGCTATCACAGCGATCATGTGACCCGGAATTGGGAGTCCGGGGTCCCGATCGTTAGAACGGGACCCGGGGCTCTCAGTGACACCATGGTCTTTGTGCCAGGAGCACGCAGTGCGGCGCACTCCCAGCACAAAGACAGGTATGCAAATATGAGGCCCCATGGAAAAAAACCCAGTTCTGTGAGGCTGCATATTTGTGTGACGTTGGCATCAAAGGGTTAAGCATGGGTGAATGCCTTCATGTATTGGTGTGCTGACTCCAACATGAAGCCACCACTGGTCTCCACAATGGTGGAATCCTGAAAATGGTAAGAGAATGCTTGGGTGTCATTTTGTTAATCACAAAATTAGTGTGAAAGGGAGATGGATTAACATGGAGAGCGGTTTGGCACATTGTGGATTCTGCTGCATGGCTTGGAGACATGAACTTATTGTTTATGGTTGTCTTCATGTTAACTGGAAGGAATTGATACATTTTATGTTACACAGGAATGTATTGATACATGTTGGGTCATATCTGACACTAGCCCAGGGGTACCCAACATTTTTTGACTTTCATGAGCCACATTGGAAGAAGAGGGATTGTCTTGGGCCACACATCAAATACACTAACAACAAGGTTAGCTGATGAGCAGATAAAGTCAGGCAGATCACAAG